>NW_008824544.1:1686258-1701776 GCF_000699105.1 Pygoscelis adeliae | reverse complement strand
GACACCAATGCACCAAGTCTTTTAACCAGAAGTGATGTATGCAAGCAACCCAAAATGAACTAGTATCACTCAAAGCGCAAGACTGCTTAAATCGGGGCAGCAAAGAGGCCACTGAGAGGATCCTCTGCCCCATACCAGGGCAAGGAGGAAATGCTGAGCCTTGGCAGTGCTTTGCACAAAAGCACAGGAGCCCCCAAAGTTGTGCTGTGTGCCTCACACAATAGCAGTCACCTCTCACTGAACTGGAAATCTCAGGTGAGTGCTGTTTTGCACTGTTAGTTAGCTGCTAGCCCACAAAATAATTTTATGATATTCTCTGTAGCTTGTGTGCTTTAAAGGTTTTTAGAAGCAGCGGCAGGAGTGCAGTAAGAATGAATAACTACCTAGTAACCTTACAGCCAGGCACACATGCATATCTAGTTATGTCTCCGAGCTGCACTAATTATTTGTAATGCTAGCAACACTTTCATATTCCAAACCTGAAGAACTCCAAGTGTAAATGAAAGTATACAGCTATTTAGGGAGAAAAATGCATTCTGTGAAACAAAATATTCACTTTCAGTCTACATGTAAGCATATGTTATACTTACGTAGCTATAATACACAGAATTCTCACATGCCTAAATGCACATAGATATATAGTTAAAGAAAGCAATATAGTTAAGGACAAATACTTTACATATGTATGGAAAAAAATGCAGGAAGGAAAAACAACCCTTTCTTTTAGAAAAATACCAGTGCCAAAAATCAATCCTTTAACATGACTGCAGAAAAGAAATCAGATTTTGGAAAAAGAGCAGGGTGACTCTATATTTTAATTTTTATTGCCTCTGGAGCAATGACGTGGCAGTAGCCCACTGCCATTCTCTCTCCCCTTTTGTATCCTGAAAATTATTCCCACCTGGGGTGCAAAGAGAGGAAACAAAAGGAAATAGAAAATTATATTTTTCATGAGCTAATCCTGGGAAAGGGACCGCTCAGGTTTCCATGTCTCTTGGCAATAATAATTTAAACAAGGACGGCAATCTTTTGTTATTTTTTGCACAGTTGGAATGTGAGCTTCCAGATAACAGACATTTAAACTGCAATTTAAGAAGAGGAGGAAGACAGTAATCGATAGGTATTCAGGAGTCCTCTCCTCTTAGGACTGCTGCATAGCTCAACGCAGCATGCTTCAAAACAGACAGCCCAGAAGCAAACCTCTTTGGAAATCCTGAAGGCAAGCAAGATCATCGGGAAGAAAACAAATTGAAAGCAAAGAGAGCACAACTACTGTACCTTTACTTTGGGGAGGGTTCTGACTTCTGTCTCGGAGAACATTAATCTGGTAGACAGCTCCATAAGGCTCAAAAAGTTCTTTTAACTCTTTTTCCGACCATGAACGGGGAATCTGTCCAACAAACATCTTAATGGCATCTGGGTCTGGTTGGTCTGAATGATCCAAAGCTCCATTCATCTTGTTAGCTGTGCCGTTACTAGAAAGTGGGAAAGGAGATTAAAAAAAAGAAGGCAAGTTAGGAGACTACGCAGTTTTCATGTGCACTAGATGCAGAAGATGATGTCAATTGGCACAAAGCAGAAACAAAAAAAAAAATCAGTATCTAATTAATAGCATAAGTATTATGAACAAAAAACAATGCGATTACATTTTTCATTGAGTCTGGTTTTCTCTGCAGGCTGCTGCTTAATGTCATTATATAAGAAGAGAGCGGCACAATGCAAACCGGGACTTTTGCATTTTAAAGCAGAGGATAGTTGCAAATAAGTGCAGATTTCTCTCCATGGCTGTTGTAAACAGAACTGCAGTGAATTCTCACTAAACTGGCTACTGGCAGAAATAAGGCAGTGCGTGTGTGTGTGTGTTTTGTAATAAAGTCACATGAAAGGAATATGAAACACTTGGCAATCTGTCAGATGACTAATGCAAGATGCCAGCAATGAATTTGCAGATTGTGTGAAGCATCCATGTGTGCATTAAATTAGTATGATATTGCCTAGACTGGAAAACACTCCAGCTATGTGGCTGGTTGCTGCCGATTAGTTGCCTACACTCTTTAAAAAGGAAAAGCAGTCTGGAGAGCTCCAGTTTAAAGCACATTGTTTATTGCACCCTGGCATAGAAAAAAAAGCACAATTCAAAAAGAGAAGGCAGTGGCAAAATTGCCTACTTTGTTGTGAAAATTAAAATGCTGCTTCAAAATTTTTTTCTCCCTGCCAAAGGACATAAAATTTTTGAAAATTTTCACACCCTGTAAATTGTTACCCTATCTGATCTCCAGATGTACATCTAAGTTCAAAACAGCCACAGAGTTTTGCAGGGGAAAAGAACATTGTAACAGAAAATAACCTGCTCTGTGAGACAAATGACATATTATGGTTTAGGAACAGTTGTACTCTAATAAGGAAAACAGATCATTTTAAATACTGAACAAAAGTAAAAATACAAAAAAACCCCTCATGTCATTATTGATAATTAAGGACAGTAATTTCAACTAATTACTTGCCTAGAGATTCCATAAGTGATGATAATTTTTGGATGCTTCAGTTTCAAGAAAGAACACTAATGAGACATGACTTTTAGACCATTCCCCCCATCTTTCCACCCGGGAAAGAGGGGAAATGGCCTGTGTTCAGCAGTGTCCAAAGTTGATCATTGCAGAATTCAGGCATTTCAGAGCCCCCTGCCACTTTCAAGAAACTTGGCTTTAATTACAATTTCTCCATTTGATGATTGTTCAGGAGAGAATGCCCACAGGAGGACTTGGAAGAGCTCAAAATCTGCACAACCAGACGAAAATCATATTTTACATGTGAAAAAAAAAAAATCTAAGAATGGCAAGAAAAAAACAACCCTGTGTAATTCCCCTGTCTTGCAGCTACAACCTGTGCAAAGACAAATTATTTCGTTTCATGTGTTTCATCTCCTTGAAAGCATAATTCACCTAAACACATCGATATGCCCATATTAACTTTAGCACTTTCCCTGCTTACGGCAGGAAGGAGAAAGTTATATTAAAGGCACATTTTAAACCAACAACAAGGAGTTTGGTCATCACTTGTGAAGTGTCTTCAACATGGATCAGCAGACAAGAGGATTTATCACACCCATTTATTAGACAAAATTCCTATTGATTCTAGTGGGAGTCTTGCCTGAGTAAGAGACTGAAAGATTTGGTCCAACCTTTTATATCATGTTTCATGCACAAAATACCCTCTCTTGTCTTACATATGCTCTTCGTTTTGAAGATGTTCTACAGGTCACAAGCACACCCGGAGAAATCATGATTTCTCCAGGCCTTAGAAACTGCATTTTCCATACATATGTCACAATTAAGCCAAGCCAAACCAACCAACCAAAGAACAACCCCCCCCAAAATCTCCAAGAAACAGAAAAACCCTGACTGACTCAATTGAATGGGAACAACTTTCAAGACTTTCATGGAGCAGTAGGCACCTAGATGACACTTACACCTCTCGAAAATCACTCCATTATTTCTTTCCAATTCCTATTCCTTTATGCAAAACCCAATCTGTCGAACAACCCCCCTAGTAGGGAGGTTGAAAAATCGCTGACCCATAGCTTAAAATAACTAAGGAAAATGCTTACATGTTATTTTGGACCTGCAAAGACAAGAAAAGATAGAAGCTTAGCTGTGCAGTCCCCAGCTTTGCCCTGGACTAAGTCAACTATTTTCTTTCAGAAATCAGCTTCACTTTTCGCTTCATCTATTCTCTACATTGTTTACATTATAAAATGAATTGAGTTCATTTTTAAATTTTGCCCTTCATCTATTCTCTCTGTTGGAGCCCTTCTTTAAGAAATCCATACACAATTGCCACTTTAGCCCAAAATTACAGCAAAGGTCATATTTAATAAAGAATAACAAGTTTATTCCTTTGCTTTTTCCTTTACCCAAACCACCTTTACCACCAAGAGCACCAAAATTTCCATTGCTAACAAGACAATTTTTAGGAAACCACAAAACCAAACACTTCTACCTGTTTTCTCAGGTTAATGGCCCCATTAGCGTCAAGTTCCTGCTTTGAGATAAAGGGTTAGGCACAGGCCAAGATCTGTTCTAATTCCACAAAATGCTTAAGCCCTTTCTTTACTTTGGTGGAACTGAAGTCAAATTACGTTGACTGTATTCCTTAAATGCTTTATTGGCTAAAGATAGTTAAAGGCTCTGACTCCAGGCAGAGGCTACTGTACGTTGTGATGCAAAGCCCCGGGGGACAGGTTTTGTCACTCGCTGCCTGAATTAACTTGAGTAAGCCATTAAAATTTCTCCAGACTAAATTCCACCATCCACTGACAGCTCTGCCAATCCACTAACTCTTGCAGATTTAGGAAAAAAACAAGCGTAACAGACTTTTCTTTATAATCCTTTTCTACCACAAGGTAGGGGTTTCACTGAGCTGCCAACATTTGAGGGGGTTGATAGGCAAGGTCAGTCCGCAGAGAGGGCACTCATTTCTACAAGCACAGCTGGGCTCCTTTCTAAATTGCATTTCCTTTGACTTCAGCGCAAACTAAGTCTCTAGAGCACCTCAGAGGAGGGATTCCACTCTCACTGTTGGGGTTTTGAGGAGCACATGAGCACTGTTGCAGCAATGGCACTTGCAGTAGCATCCTCACCCAGCTTTGGCAGTAGCCATAGGACTACAGCCGATGCAGACAAACTGAACAAATGAATAAAACAACAGAAAGATAACAATGGAAAAAAGCCCCAATTTTATGGATTCTATGGATCTGATCCCTGCAGCGTACTTGTAGGTTCCACTGAGGAACACAACTATACAGCACACCTGCCTGATGGTTCAGTTGTCACAGAGCTTGTTGGGTCAATAACGAAATCCAGCCAAATATTCTTGATCCCTCGCGAATAATCTCTGCTGAAGATGAATTCCCTTATCCTCTCCCAGCGTTCATCTTTACCCAATGGACATTACTGCTCTGCCCTAAGACCTCTTAGTTGCCAACAGATGCAGGGTTTTTCTTACTTCTCTTTGCCAACACAGTGGCTCTCAGAGGAAGTGGTTCCTTCCTTCCCCCATCTTCCCCTCCTGCTGTACCCAAGAAATAACAAGGCAAAAGAGAAACCACGTGTGAAACTTTCCAAGAGGGGGCAAAGCAATCCTTGTGAAAGCTTAGGACTATTTCTTGAAAGCACGAGCGTACAGAGATAGCTGTGTCTAGGGGACACTAATGAGAACGGGATCCCTTCACAATTACTGTCAGTACCCAAATGATGACATACATTAAAAAAAAAAAAAAGAAAAAAAAATTAGATTATGTGGCTTGCTGTCTCTACACAGCAGCAATCCTTCCCTCCATGGCCAATTTAGCCCATTGGACTCAGGGGTGACCCAGCACATCATCTGCACTGACAAGGTGTCATCTATATTGTAGAGAGCAGCCCGAGGGCAGAGATTAAGCCACTGAGTTGCTGGCTGCTTGTGGTTGCTGCCAGACCATCCTCTCTCTCAATTTGTGCCAATTTTCCTTCTAATAACCTAACTACCATTCCATCATTTCAGCAAGTTGACAGGGCCACTCTTTGAGAAGCTAGAGGTTGTTTTAATATCACTGCTGCTTAAGCAGGAGCACCGGAAAAACCTGGTAGACGCCTTCTCTGTCTCTCCCATTCATATCTGTAATTAAGGCAAGACTGCTAAAAGCGAACTGACCACTAAGGAGAGAGAAGCAGACTTCAGGAACAAAGTCTGGATGAAAAGGGACTCTCAAATTCATCACTGTTAAGAGCTTTGGCGTTAATCCACATTCATTTCCATTAATGAACTAGGTGTCAAGCCAGGTGCTGAAAAACAGCTGTTAACGGGGACCAAACGGGTTTACATGAGACCTGTTTTTCAAATCTGTTTTTAACCCTGCCCAGAATCTTTCTCACTGCTCTGTTTTTGGTTAATTCATGTCTCAACTCTCACCCTATTTTAGGAGTTTTACCATTTTGCTGGGGATTTGCCTTTTTCACGTTCTATGGTATAAGACATCTGTAGGAGAACATTGAACTTCTTCTAAGAGCCAAAATAACAACAAGAACATGATAACAAACGGGTTCCAATTGTAAAGACTACTAAATCCACCCCAGCGCAGAGGCATTTACAGGCATCAGGGTTTTACAGTAATAAATATTTACATCTGAGCTGCGGAGTCACTGCCAGGATATCAGACAAGCTGACAAAAGGGACAACACCCGTTTGAAGGGCTCCAACTGCTGTCAAGAGAGACAAACAAGCATCACCTTACCGTACTCGAAAGATCATAATTGCCAGTTTACGAGCAAATTTTATCTGGAAGGACCCAAAAGGGCTTTATAAACTCATTGTTTAGAGAGGAATGACTTCATCGTAAGGTGACAGACGGCAGCTGTTTAATGACATGGAGCATTATCGCACAACAATTTCAGCCAGGAAGGGTAGAACAATACCATACCCAATTGAAAACTGCAGGGGGTTGCGATTTATGGGCACAGAATGTAATTACCTAAATTGGATTTTGGCCAGCAAAATAAGGGCCAGAACCTCTGACAAACGAAAAAAAGAAGCCATTCCATATTTTTAAGCCATAAATGACCAGGTCTCTGTGTTTTGAGGAAAAAAAGTCTCATCTCCAGAAGGTTTCTGGCCCATCAGCATTTTCACAGTGCAGTTGCTCAAAAGCAGCTCAGAGGAAAGATGATATTTCAAAAAACATTAACTGCTCCTGCTGTAGTGTCTTGTACAGTTTTTGGCAGAACTCTTAAATGCTAATAATACTAGTAATTTTTATCAAGTAACACATATCCATAACAGCAGTAGCTAAACGAACCTGACATCATGCCCAATGAACAAAGCAGCATACGGCAGGACGTTTGCTCCTATGCAGGCAGTCATGTCCACAAAATAAATTTCTCCAGGCTTCCCTGCACCCATCGGCGGGGCTGACAACTGAGTAGCTATAAGACTTGCAAAGCTGCCGTTCTGCTACACTTGAAAGCCAACTGCAATTGCAGGAGGGATACTGAAACTCTGAGCTCGCAAAACATTCTCCCTTACTCCGTCTTACAGACCCATAAAGCCTTTAACAAAGAGCTGAGCAATTCTTCATCCATCCGGCAGAGAGCAACCGTACTTGCACTCACACACACACATTAACTACATGAACAATTCTGATGGCTTTTAATACCTGACATCCAATGCTCAGATTTTATTCTTCTCAGTAGCTAATAATACTCAAGTGCTCGTGTAAGCACTGAATGGCAAATGCAAAGATTTTTTTTTTGGTGTTGCCTCCACGTTGGCAGAAATTATCTGTAAAAGCATAACACTTAAGACAATAGAGTCTTTTTTACTGCACTGATAATTTAAAATTCAGTCATTTTTCTGGTGAAATTAGTGATTAGCTGTAGCTCAGCTTTGCTAACTCTCTCTGTATATTAGATCATACAAACCGTGGCAAACCATTGTTACTATAGGGGATACTTGTTTTCTGATTAATTCCAGATTTAGTACATGTGATCACTTTAATGCCTTAAATACAAATTTTAGGTAAGGTAAGGAGGTAGCATCCTGTCACAGAGGAAAAAAGATTTGAAAATCTGAGGGAAAAAACCTTTTCCTACCTTGAAAAATGTTTTGTTGGGGAATAAATTTGGGCTGGGAGAAGGAGCAGCAGAGGGAAATTTCCTTTCAAGCAGGTAGGTCAGACTGCATGCTACTAAGGGCAATATGAATTGGGAAAATTACCGAACAAAATACATATTAAAGAAACATCAGAAGAGAGCTGAGCACACCTGAGATAAAACACATTATTTTTTAGAGGTATAGATGCAGATTCCTCATTAGTATCACAGGAATAAATCAAGGATACAAAAGGAAATCATAGTAAGAGCTATGTTAAAATGCAATTATCTTTTCAGCTCGTGGTGCATGTAGGAGCACATACACTCCTCTGTGCTAAGGCTTCTTCCTAAAATTAGCCTTCAGAGTTCTGCTCACGGAAGCAAATGAGAGAGGGTCCATCCCTACCTGACTGCAACCTCCCCCCTGCTCATTGCTAAACATTCACTTCTAGAAGCTGGTGGCTGTTCAGGTGCTCAGCCTCTGTGGTGCTGCACCACCTCCATTACAAACCAGCTTGATTTAAGGTGGGAGTTTCAACCTGAACCCTGGATACCCTTTGTGCTGATTTTGGCTGGGATAGAGTTAATTTTCTTCACAGTAGCTGGTATGGGGGCTGTTTTGGATTTGTGCTGGAAACAGTGTTGATAACACAGGGATGTTTTCGTTACTGCTGAGCAGTGCTTACACACAGTCAAGGCCTTGTCTCCTTCTCACCCCACCCCACCAGCGAGCAGGCTGGGGGTGCACAAGAAGTTGGGAGGGGACACAGTCGGGACAGCCGACCCCAACTGACCAAAGGGTTGTTCCCACACCATATGACGTCATGCTCAGCACATAAAGCTGGGGGAAGAAGGAGGAAGGGGGGAAAGTTCGGAGTGATGGCATTTGTCTTCCCAAGTAACTGTTACGCGTGATGGAGCCCTGTTTTCCTGGAGATGGCTGAACACCTGCCTGCC
Organism: Pygoscelis adeliae; assembly: GCF_000699105.1. NCBI lineage: Eukaryota > Metazoa > Chordata > Aves > Sphenisciformes > Spheniscidae > Pygoscelis > Pygoscelis adeliae. The sequence continues at coordinate 1,693,194 of NW_008824544.1, read as the reverse complement.
CATGGGAAGGAGTGAATGAATTCCTTGTTTTGCTTTGCTTGTGTGTGTGGCTTTTGCTCTACCTATTAAATTATCTTTATCTCAACCGACGAGTTTTCTCACTTTTACACTTCCGATTCTCTTCCCCATCCCTCTGCGGGGGGAGTGAGCGAGCGGCTGTGTGGGGCTTAGTTACCAGCTGGGGTTAAACCATGACAGCCCTGTATACATGTTTAAAACTACCAAATAATGTTATTTTAATGTCCTGCTTTTGGTAATGTTTCCTAGAATTGTAGAGTCAAGCAACAGTAACTTTGCAAAAGCTTTGTACATCTGCTACATCACACCTTCAAAAAAACCTTACATTCAAAGACATCTTTTAAAATAAAAGATGTCCAATGTATCTCAGACTCTCTCAACTCTTACTGCTGGTGTATGGACCTATTTTTTATGAAGCAAATTATTTTTTAGAACATGCAGTAGTGCTTAATGATGTGTATGTGCTGTATACAGACACGAATGGAGTAACTCATAGAAGTTAAAATATATGTAAACAAGAGAATGAATGAGTGCGGAAGTGAAGGTAAACCGGGAGAGGAAGAGGTTTGGTTTTTGTTTTTTTTTTTAAGTCCTCTATTTTAGAAACCAATTAAATATCATTGCTAGTTCATCCAATAGTGGAAGCAAACAATTAAACACACCATCTGTACAGGTCTGAACTGGGTAGCATCTTTTTGTTTATGCTGATAAAACTTAAAATGGTCTATTTTCAGTATCTTTAAGGATTTGCCTACACTGGCCTATAGATTTTACTAAACTGAAACTAGAAGCAGCTCAACAGCCAGTGACAGACACCTGCTCTTTAACGGCTGAAGAAAGCCAACCTCACCCCACCCCAACCCGTACTGTCTTGAGTTTGTTTCCCCTTTTGTTCGAGTGTGGATGAAGATCACAAATGTCTAGGCATACATGATAAGAATGACTAAAATAACTGCTTGGAGATCTAAACTAAGAGGCTATGTATTAACCACCAGCCTTGTTCTTCCAGGCTCTCCTGTAGGCTTTGGGAACTAATTAGCTCAAGGCTAGATGACGTCTGCCAAGCAATAATGTTCTGCAACATAAAGCTCAGCTTAGGCAACAACCCTATAAGTCATTTTTGCTTCTGGGCAGAATTTGATCTGTACATTAAGCCCTCAAACAAGATTGGGTCTGTCTTCATCAGGTGTAAGGTAGGTGCATTTCTAACTCTACACAGCAGGAGAAAAGTACCACAAGAGTTAAGACATGTCTGATAAATACCTAAGTCATGAATTTTAAATATCTGTTTTCTGTTGGCTAACTCTCAGATGGACATCTGTGCATCTGATTTTGACCTGGAGAGCTTAGCATTAACAAAGGCTTCTAATTTATAATTTTTCTGTCTCTAAACTAATCTCCGTTATAGCAGGAAAAGAACCCTGGCAGGTCACCACAACTACGATGCTCATGAGCAACAACTGCAACTTACTGTTCCACTATTGTTGTGCTCCTCACCAGCTTTTTCCTTTGTAATCTCTTTGGGGCAGAGGCTGTTCTTTTGCATAAATATCTGTGCTACGTCTAAAAGGGACTCAAATTGCAAAGGGGTTCTCTCTGCATTATTGTAAGCTGGACAGTAACATGAGAGCGCGCCCATGTGCTTGCACAATCATATTATAGTTTTGGAGCACCGATTGATATAATTTTTCACATGAAGTTGAGTCTGAAGTAGCTGACTGCTCCGTATTAATGATGTGGATTATTAATGCCTTGCTTTACTGATTACACATATTTGCAATGAAGCATACTTCTTTCTGCATGGCAGGAAACATTTATCAGTATTACTTATAAAAAAAAAAGTATTTGATTACACCCAAATGCTTATATATTTGTGACATGTCAACAATTGAATTAGAATAGTACCAGGCTTTTAAAATTCAGGACACGTAGGACCATCTGTTTTCTTGTCAACAACCTCAGTCTCTCTCTCCACATTCCAAACACTTACTGCTCCAAATTTACAAAGTTGTTACTCAAGTCCTTTCTTCCTGTGCCCCCCAAAAAACTTCAAGGGCAGTAATGAAGGCTTCAAAAAAATTTTTTTTTTATTTGATAATTAATGACGTGACTATTTCAGCAAGTTTTATGTCCAGGCTGGCAGTTATCTGCAAGTTATTGCGAGGTTTGCAAGGACTTATCTAGTTTATGGCAAACTGTGTCCTGGAGTTGGTGTTGGGGGGATGGAGGGCATGGGAAAGGTGTCCTCCAAACAGTTGATTTGAAACACAGCCATTTCTGTGTGCTAAAGTCAACGGATTATTGCAAGAAGTAATTTACAGTCAAACGTATTTCAAGACTGGCACCCACGTGTGTACACACACGCTCGGACCCGCTCCCAGCTGAGCTCCACAAAGTGCAGGGAGCTATTTTCATAGGGCCCAAAAGCATATGTCCAAAGAGAGGGAGGCCAACGGCTTGTGCCTGACATGGCTGCTTTACTTAAATAGCTTCCTTAAAAAGGGAATGGAAGATCACAGCACTGCTTGTATTAAGGGCACAGCCAATTTCAGTTAGCTGCGCTTATTTATGTGAGATCTCAAACAGACAATTAAAGCAAGCTGTGACATTCAATTTTCTTACTTAAAACAAAATATCCTATCAAGCTCACCCATGCTCCCCGCTTTTACAAATCTGAATATAAGAAAAGATTATTGTCCAAAGTGTGATGCAATTGTAATTTTAACAAGTTGAGCATCGTTATAGCAAAATCCCCCTCAGCTGATTTTTTTTAAACCATTTCTTCATTTTTTTGACACCACATCTGGCATATAGAATACAGATGATCATTTGTTTATATATCTGTCTAAATGCCTTTTCCAAACACAGCCAGATGGAGCCTTTCAAAATCAAATTAATTTCAGATTAATTCACCCTGGACCCACTCCAGTTTCATGACTCTATGTTTTGAGGCACCATCTAAATTGATTTAGAGTCACGAACTTAGAGAGCTCAAGTCCTTAGGTACAGGAAAAAAAAAAGATCATTTTTGCATACTGAAAGACTCAGCAAATCAAAAGAGTCTGCGATCATAAGTTTTGGCTGCTTCAAAAAAAACCCCAAACCAACCTAAGAATGCGTTGGTCTATATAGTGCCAAAATCATATATAAAAAACTTCATATTTCATCCTCAAAAAATCACACTAGAATTTACATCTTCAATGCCTCCCTTGCTGAGTCCAATAAAATTTATTGCTCTAATTAAAAAGCAAAATAAAAAAAGTGTTGTTCTAAACCTTGCAATAAGCAGCAGTCATAGAAAGATAGGAGACAGGTAATAAAAATCTCCACTGCAATGGATTTATCTAAGGAACTATAAACAAATGTAGCCTGCAAACACTGTGGGCTTGCATACTGTCAATCCTCTATGGATGCCTTTATTATCTCACTTGTCTCAATTGCAATTTGGGTTTCCATGGAGATGTAACAGTCAACTCTGGAAAATTATAAGATAAATGTCAGGCAGTGATAACGGTGTTAATGAAGCTTCATTGACAAGCAGAACTATGCTTCAAATAATAGGCATATTTCTATTAGCATATGTATAACCTGTCCAGAAAAAGAAAGAAAAAAAATCCCAACAGCAGGGAAAGACAATATTAAAAAATTAAAATGAAATTCTGTATACAGAAGATACAAGACACATGACGAAATGTTGCATCTATGTGAAATGATGAATTCCTAGCAAACAGAAGAGACGTGGGTTCGAAATTTAATTGCCTGATTCCTTTTGAAATTTTTGCACTCAGCTATCACGCTGAAAAAGCACTTTGCTGACACGCGCAGACACACTTTTGCATGGTGTGACTCTTGTTTCCTTACAATGCGAGGCTGGAAGGATCTGCTTCACAAGGCACTTTAAAGCATGCTATTTTATAATGCGCAAATACAGCTGCACTGAGCTGTTAGAAAGATGCAGACCTCAGTGGAAACACTAATAGCGTATACACAAACACAGCACACGCTACGAGAGCTTTTGGGTTTAATATGTGCTCAGATTAGGGTGGCCGGTCCAGCACATCTTGGTATATGATGGGTTTAATATGATACTGCTGGGGCAACAACTGTGAACACTTCGGACTACAACATGGTGTTGTCTTGACCTGCTTCTGTGCTAACCAACCCTGCAGAAATCATGCAGAAGCTGCCAGACGTCTTTGAAGGACCATAGCCAATCTTTTGCTTTCCACACATGGAAAGGTTTTGGTGAACTGGAGGTCAAAGAGGTGTCAAAACTGCTTTCTCCAGCACAAAGGAAATGCAGACCGTCGTGCCTTATTTCAATGAATCAAGTGTTTTGTTTGGGCACGGTGGACTTCCACCAGCGGCTAGGGGAAGGGGAAGGAGTTCGGCTATTCCAGTACTTGAGGTTTCATTTTGGCAATCTATCAGAAGCCAGAAGGAGTAGGGCAGGAGTGGGGCAATCCCACCCTGGAGGACTACAGGGCAATTTTTGCAGGTGGATAAAATGGGCTAAGATATTCAGTGCCTATTCATTAGGCGGTATTGCCTCTGGCTGGAGAACCAAGAGGTGCTAGAGGTTGTTCCTGTCTCTTCTCACCCCACTATTTGGCCTTGGGAATTTTAGTCCCTTGCCTGCCTTTGTAACTCTTTCAGGTAAAGTCAATCCTCCTGTACAGTGTGTCTTGGAAAACAGGGTTCTGGTATTAGCTGAGTGTTAGAGAGGCTACAGATAACATAATGAAACTGAAAATCAGGATCAGGCTTGGTTTAGTGGCAGAGGAGGGCAAAATCTTAAACATACAAGCAAACAAAGAAGAAAATCTTTATCCCTCCCAAGGCTTAAGGGTAAAGTATGTGGGCAGACAAAACTATGGGAATTGTGGGACAGCTCTCAAATGTTACCGGGATGAATAATCTTATGAAACTGTAGCTCAACTGAATATCTGCACGCAGGGTAGAAGACAAGCTGACTTTGCCATTTAAATGGAAAATACAGCAGGGGTGTGGGGTTGGGGGCAGAGTTTTTTTGCTCTTTTTCCCCTCTCCCTGCAGAACACCTCTGTTCCTCCTACCTCTTCTAAATTCTGCCTATTTAGTAAAGGAAAACATGAATGTTGTCTGGGAAATACTTCCCAGTTCTTCAGAGAGGAGTTGTCTTTGTCCAGCCAGGTTTTTGGGGGCAGAAAAGGGAGTTGGAAAAGTGCCCAGTCTTTCGGTAGAGCAGACGTTAGCTCTGATCAGATTGCTAGACAACAACAAAATCAATACAGGGCTTTTTTTTTTTTTTTCCAAGTTGTATTACAGGGAAGCTTAAAAAAAATCCAAAGGTTTCCCTTTTCTGAATCTTTTCTAACTACTCCTCAATATAACGTACTAGAAAAATCTAAGTACCTCATTAGATTGCTACTAAAATGTCAATAGTTAGAAAGTGATTTTCCCCAGTGACTTTCAACATGCTTATAACTCGCTCTAGTGCTTTTGGGGGGAGGGGGGAAACCCCCAAACCCCTAATATTACTGGTAGTTGATTCTATGTTACAGCACAAGTACTCCTACCAGCTTTATGGAAGACAGAATAACGGGTTAAGCTGGAGCCTTCGACTTCAGCTGGGCAAGTCTTACATGCTAGCACTAGTGTCAAATGGTGGCAGAACCAGGTCCCACCAGATGTACCACTATCAACACATGCAACCGCGATATGTAGATTACAGAAGAGAAACTGGCTGTGAAGTCAGAAAGCTAAGCAATTTTTAATGAAAAAAACACTACACATGCTAGATGGAAAGCATTGCCCTGTACGCGTGGTGAAATGGGCCACGCTGTCTCCATTTCGCACTTGTTGAAACCTCTAAATCCCATTGCAATGTGTCTTCTAAGCTCTTCAAAGAAGGACTCATTTTCCTTTGTATTTTGGGTTACCAACAGTTATACTTTTACATCTGAAGAGAGAGCAGTTATATAAAAGGCTACGTAGCACCAGCACACAAGTAGTCAACAATAAATCTGAGCCTTTAAGGTAAACTCTCATTATAGTACAAGATTTTATTTAGTTTCTTATTTTTACCCTAATATTGCAAATAAGTTATTTTGCTCCGCTGGTTATGCTGTTCTTTTGAGGCTCACAAGAAAATAAACAACTACACATAATTAGGAAATTAGCAACTCTCCCTTTAAAGGCATCACTCAAAGAAACAAAAAACCCTCAGAAAAACTGGTTTAAGTTTTCCTAATAAACTTACCATGAAAAATCCTGACAAAACCACACCCTAACACACACACTTCCCAAGTCATATGGCAGTCATTTATGGGGACGCTTCTGACTTCAAAGACAGACCTCTGTCTTCGAGTTGGGAGTTTCCAGGGCGCTCTGCGCAAATGCAGCATTCGGAAAAGAGCAGAGAGCTGCCATTCGGAACTTGTTTGCCAAATCAACAGGAAAATACATCTTGAAAAGTTGCTGAAAACCATGTTTTTAAGGTCATGCTAAAAACTTGCAGCAGGAGAAATTTCAAAGGATGAGATAACTTCCTAATAGTACATTTTGGACAAAAGCTTATCCTGGTGGGTTATTTTTTGCTGTGGAGGTTTTATTCACAAGTGAAAAATGAACCCAGGTCTTGGGGACTTGCTGGCACTTTTCCAGAAGAAGTAGGAAAGGAGGAGATGGGAAAAAAATGGGAATACCATCCACATCCCTTTGACCATCCCATGGTGTACAAAGCCTCTTAACTTCAATAGCCTCGTGCAACAGAAAAGGTAGTTAAACACTTGTGGATGCATTTTTAAGCTCCCTGTAACGTACTCGACCTGTGGAAACTTGGCCAGCTCAGGTTTGGCTGGCTGTCAGCAGCAGTGTGAAACGCAGTGTGATTTATAGAAATCTCTGTCATCACACCACAGGGTTAATTTCTTTCCT
>NW_008824544.1:1677808-1685339 GCF_000699105.1 Pygoscelis adeliae | reverse complement strand
CCTCCTCCCCCTGAAAGTGGAAAACTCTTATTTGTGATGACAAGTCTTTGGAAAGCTGGAGGATTAGTAACACCATGTGGTTCCCTAAGATCTCTAGCCCTCTTCCAACTGTTTTTCCATATAACCTCTCTCTGTACGGTCATCGGCACCTTTGCTCAGCAGATGGAAAAAGGGAAGAAACCTGCCCCAGGGCAGGTGGAGGAACCTGGATGCTGCCAATGGGAGAATATAGGCTTGAAGCTCACAGATCTCAATTGCTTGATAGAGGAAACAGAGGGGAATCCAAGCATCAAATATGTGATTTTAATAATGTGAACATTTATTTTAATGTTTTGAAGGCTGAACCTGCTGGGCTTGTCACTGTAAGTAAGAGATATGGAGAAAAAACGTGAAGCCTGAATTTTCATTCTGACTGCCACCACTGGAGAACTGCAGACTCGTGCTCATTTTGGTTTAAGGCAGGAAAGGATATCTACCTCGTGCCCATGCAATCACTCACGATAGACAGCGACCAGCTGGGCAGTGGTTCAGCTATGAACACCAAACGTGGAGCTTTACTCGAGCAATTTCAAATTCATTGAGAGGAGTACTCCTTACAGATTATTTTAAGGCACATCAGTTTTCTTGCTATAACCATCCTTCAGAGAAGACGAAATCTGACAGAAGAACAAAACTGGGAAGTGTTTATAACAGTAAAGAGCAGAGGACTATGCAACAAAGAAACCCGTTTCTCAGCCACGCTCTATCATAAGCCTCTTCCCTTTGCTGTGCTTATCTCCCTCACTTTTGAATCGGTACATTATGCACCCATCCCAATGAAGTACTCTGAAACACTCAGAGGAAAGCACTACATAAATGTTGAACCGTTATGTTATTAAAGACAAAAAAACCCTTTCATGATAGACTTTTTCTTTTAACTTCATGCAATTCTAATTTGTCTTTTAAAAGCAGTATTTGAAAATTATGCAACACAGCAGAAGTAAAGTGGCTTTCCAAAGCCACTATTATTATTTGCATGGCAGGAGCATCTCTGAGGCGCCAAACAATACTGGCTGCTTTTTAAGTAGCAGACCTAATTTTATTAGTAAGCCCAGTTTTTTTCCTACTATTTTCTTACATTAGGAAACTCGATGTACTCCCGGAGTATTTTAATAGGTGGTTAAGAAAAAAAAGGGGAGAAGGGGACACGGCAGGTCTAAGTTCACTTATCCTACAAAGTCAGACATTTTTAATCTACAGTTTTCTATCAAGTACCTTCATTAAGTAGTCCAAGATCTTGAATGCTTCTTTTCTTTTCTGTGCTTCCACTTTTCGTGATTGGACTGAATGTCAACAGAGTTGACTGAAATAGTTAATGCTTTTCTAAGCAGGGTCAGAGGATCTGGAGTTTAACATCAAGAGTTTCCTGGACAGAACGGGAACATATTCCCTGAAGTTTCAAGATGGAAGGGAATGCAAACCTGATGCGCCAGCTCACATCACTCCATATTTTCCAGTCACTTATCTAGTACCTCCTCTGCTATCCTTTCTTATTTAATTTGATGATGCATTCTGGGACAGAGTTGCATTAGGCTGAGATGCTAATTAAAACTACCTTAGAATATTAGCAGCTATACAACATTTGATTGGTAGAAGAAAAATAGTTGGGATATGAAAATTAGTATTAACTTTTACATAAAATAAATTCTTATTTAATTAATTCCAGTTGCCTAGGGCATTTTTACGAACAACAAGGATTAATAAATATAATATATACAATACATTTGTATATGTAACAAAGAGAAAAATCAAGCCTGACAGCGTACTTTTGCTTATTTCAGAACACCTACACAGCTCACGTGGAAAAGGAAAGAGATTACAAGAAGCTTTTCCTTAGTCATACGGAGCTGTAAGAAGCTCAGAGTCAGCAACAGCAGCGCACTTACGACTGCAGCGTACGCGCCCCTGACAGTTACATCAAAACTACACATCCTTGAGGAGTCATTTAGTCTAAATCACAGCTCGTGATTTCTCATCTTTCATGGTCAATGGGTCTGCATTTCTTAAAAATGGGAATATTAGTGGAGGTAGGACGGCAACTTCAGGAGAACTGTTTTGCTAGCTCTGTTCTACAAGTGCTGCAGAAATGTACGCAAAGCTTTACAAATGACCTCATTTTTACCAGGAAAGGACAGCTCAGCTATGTTCTATATTTTCCCGAACTGAAAGGAAGGCCCCACAGCCAAACTGTCATGTCTAATCATTGTGTTGCTTGAGTGTGTTTAAAACAAACAACTTTTTTCTTTTTTTAAATAAAAAACCATGGAGCGATTGTAGTGTTTTGAGAGAGTGGGAGCTGCGTTTTCTATCACATAACGAAGACACTGGAATAGCAGTTTTGCCCAGCTTGATGAATGAGCCTTATAAGGATAAATTTTCACCTCATTAATGATCTGAGCTGATTATTCCCTCCCCCCACTTCTCCTTTTAGGTCATGGATCAAATGTGACCCACTTTCCTTGAATGCTTTCCCACCATCTATTTTTCCCATTAGAGTAGAAAGCCAGTTGCTAAGGACATGTTACAAAGCAACCATGCAACCACTAAATATCTGTCCCCTGAACACACACACACACACACTTTTCTTCTCCCCTGCCTTTACAACACTTTCCCCCCTCTCAGCATCTACTCTGAACAGGATCCTGCTTTACATTCAGGAAAGCCAACAACAGAACTGCTTATAAGGACAAGCTTAGCACGAGAATAGGATTTTCTAATGACTACAGAGACTCCTGGGGCCCTTCATATTTAAAAAAATATAAAGGCAGCAGCCGTGGTTTTTAATTACTCCTAATTCTAAATCTCATGGCCTTAAACACAATAGCTCTTTCAACTCGGAAAAAAAAATGACACTAATCAGTAACAGAGTCCCCTGCGCAGTCCTCTGATGGCATTGCAATGTTTGCACTGTTATGATTTTTCAAGGTTGACCAATGAGTCAGCAAAGCCAAGATGACTTAAAAGCATTAAATCATGCAACTAAAATGGCTTTTTCACATACAACGCTGGATGGATTGCAATTAGCAAGGGGAATCAGTACAAGGCAAATATTGTAAGAGCAGAGAGAGACAAATAGGGAATTAATGGAGATGGTGTTCATTTTGGAACAAATGAGCCCCAGATGTTAAGGTATTTGTGGTTTAATACAGCCCCTCTTCACCAGCAAGGTAAGGAACATAATTAAAAAGCATTAAAGTTCAGTTGCTGAGGCTCAACAGAAACGAAATGAAGATTTTATTCATCTGCCCTACTTCCCTCTAAGTAGCCTACTAATATTCCTACTTGGTGTAAAGTCCTGGGAAATGGAAGACTTGTGTCGTTCTGCAATCCTTTCCATGAAAATCCTTCTCCTTAGCATTTATAAAAGAAAAGATGTCATTCCAAGTGTCTCGCTGAAAAATTAAACACGAGTATGTAATACTGCAGCTACTTGGATTTCCCTGACCATTTCAGCTTTCCATGTCATTTACTACACTTCCCGGTATTGCGCAACAGCTTGGCATTGCTTTCTATAACCAATACCTCAGTTCCTCTAGCAATTAGAGGTACACCATATGATTAAACGTTTCATGTATATAGATTCACATTTTAGTTACAGTTACAGAGTGGACAAGATTGAGGATTTGGTCACAACCCACATTTCTACCTCATATCACCCACTCTTCTTCCACAGTACATCCACAACATACTTTCTCCTAACTCTTGTACAGATGACAGAAATCATATCTTCAGTAGGATTTTCCAGTTAGCAGGACAGTGAACCTGTACATCAGAGCTGAACTGCCCCACTGACACTACGGAAAGATTAGAGTCACCAGCGTCCAAACAAAATGAACCGTAAATACAATTACTGTTGAACTATCAACCAGCAAACTAAGCATGGGTTTCTAGCAGTGGCAGTCTAAGTAACAGCCTCCTGAAAAAAAGAATAAAATCCTGTTGATTGTACGGGTTCTTGAATTCAGACACAAAATCTCCAATTTTGGATTAAAGGAAGAATGCTATTAGCTTTCACTGAAAAACAGACTTTTACTCTCAATATTGACTGAGCTGCCCACAAGAGGACCCTGACGTATGGCCAAGGCTTCCAGGCACCCCAAAGAGAGAGTCCATCGAGCTCCTTAGATGTGCACTGAAAGCATGGATGGGGTCCCTAGAGGGAATTCAAGGGAAAAGGTATCATTTGTCCATCCAGGGCAGGCAACCAAACCTGTTTTTCTGGACATTCAAGTAACTTTCTGTAAGCTTGACCACATTTTCTTCTTTACAGTACCCCCTATTCCTCTACTTCCCTTTGTATTCACAGTTTTTTTTCCTATCACTCCTCTTTTCAGTTGTTCTTAACGTACCTTTTATTTACATTTAGCTTATTTGCTCTTCACTAAACTCATGATTCCACCAAAAATACACCAAATATATAAAAATAAGGAAGGCAACCATGGTAGCTGGCCCTCATTTCTGCTTCATTCCTGGACAGTATTCCAAAAGCAGAGTAAGTGACAGCAACTTCAAAGCGTTTGAACATAGGAGCTCCTAGCATCATGTTTTATCATTTTTGAACCTTGTCTGGATTCCCAACAGCTCTCTTTCAGTCTAAATAACTATTCCACAAAAATAAATGTGCTGTACACTGTTGATCTCTTTTTCCCTTTACTGTTTTGGTCAAATTGCTTTCAAGTACCTGTGATATTCTCCAGTTACCACTGCCTGTTGCTCCTTTGCTTAGCTTCGTAACAAGAGACTCACGAGTCAGGTGCAGGAAAAAGTCATCCTTCAGTCCTTCCAGTAGCCAAGGCAGAACTGTCCTCTGGGGTGCACTGGGTATCTGCTCACTTGATGAATTCTGAAAGACACTCCACTTCCATTTCCCCCAGTCCCCAGTAGGGGCTGAGCTCCCACTAGAGCTCCTGTGCAAATCAAAGTAAGGACAGCCAGGCATCAATTTTCCCACTCTGTTCTATTCTGGAAAAGAGATGTCAGGCAGCAGCATTCAGCTGCTCCATTTTGGTGTTTAGCGCCTCGCATCATCATTCCAGTGGTATATACAAGCAGTGACTGTTTTCCAAAAGCAGATATGGGGAGCCAGGTTACAATGCAGTGAAGAATACCCATTACTGTAAATTAAAATCTTTAAACAAATTACCAACAGTGAAACAATCTCTGCTTCAATTACGTGGTTAGCTAGCACATCAAGCCTTTTCTTGCTTTGGCCAGAAATACTGAAGCCATGATTGATCTAAACTGTAATCATGTTGTTTATTTCAAATTAGAGGTAATATAAAAAGCATAACACTGTGTATGTAGATATTCATAGTACCACTGCAGACATCCAAAAGGAACTCTATTTTGTCTTTGCTGCTTTGCATTTTTGCCTCATTTCTTCCCTTTTACAGTCTATGGTAAATACAATATTTGCTTTTAGAGTTCTGACTCTCCAGGGATTACAAAGGAAAAGTACTTAACACAGAGATTATCTTCCTGGTGTTGCACTGTATGAATGAAAATAGTTACATTAATGGCACTATACAGTCATATTCAAACACCATTAAGTACCTCTCCAGAAAACCGACGGGAAGGGAGTGATGAACTCCAGCATAGTTCTGCTTGGACTTGCAAGTACATTTCTGTTTCTCTCTCCCTCACCATGCAAAGGATTCTCTGGAAAGGAATTTCCAGCCTCTCTTTTTCTTTTTCTTTCATTAACACTTATAGCCTGTGTTAAGAGTAGCAAGAAATATTAATACTAAGCAAGTGAGGAAGCACAGACACATGCAACAGTCCATTCTCTGAGCTTGCAAGGTCTATACAATTGGTTCAAAATCTTCCACTGAAATTCTGCCCAAATACAGATTTACATCATCAGATCAAATCAGGACCCAATTTCACACCTACAAACCCTAACCCTGGGTGTGCCTGCTTTGGGTTTAAAAACATACAATAAACTGCTTTCAAACAGACCAAGACTCACTACTTTGTTCTGGTATACATTCCTCTTCCTTCATGGGTTTAGGGCTTATTTTTAGCCGCTTTAAATCAGTGTAGGTCAGATGTATATCTGCTAATGAGTATTGGTAATTAAGGTTTCAAACCACACAGCAGCAATCCAACACTTTCATGTTGCTGATATCTCTCTAAATATGTGTATGTTTTCAGAGCAATTTCTGACAGTCCTATTCGATTTAATTCCATTAAGTTCTTCAAGGCTAAAGTTACTGGTAAGAGCTCAAAATATCACTAAACACAGATTTTTCATGTCAGATTTTTGTCTATTTTGTTCTTTGACAACCTTTGCAATCGTTCTGTATATTAGATTTTCACTTATCACAAAAATTTAGAAATGTATATCCTGAAACTATAACTTCCAGGATTTTGTATTTTGTCATGTGTTAAAAAATGGAGAACATAAAAGCTTAATAATAATAATAATAGTTACTATTTATTATTTGAGTGTTTAAAAATACTACAGCAAGAACATTTACCTGTGCTGAAGAAGCTTGATTAGAAAACTTGGCAAAATTTATTGGAAAAGCTGTAATCATAGCTTAGGTACTTCTGGGAAACATTTTGGGAAAACTCAGCATATCTCACTTTTCCCTCCTATAAATTGGAGATATCCGTCTAGCTTTGTCAAGTACTTTAAAAGAGCATGTGAGAAAACTGGGAGTCATACAGGTACAGAAAATGTGAAGGAATGTAGCAAGAAATGCACTCCTTTCCCATAGATTTCAATTTAAGTCGTTCATAGGAATCAGACAGGCCTCCATGAGTAGGCCTGTTCAAACATAATTTCATTTGTATGTGTCTGCTCCCTCTTGCACAGTGCAGAAAATAAAGAAGAAAGGAAAGAAAGCCTCAGCATGATCCTGAAATTAATTTTCATGATAGGAGCAATTGAGTCCATCTACTAAGGTACTTATAATTACATTACACCGTTACTTAGAAGAAAAACGTCCAGCTATATTCTAAGAAAATATTAACTCCATCAGCCCAATCACAAATCACTACGTTTAATGTATTCTTCCTTTTATTAACACCCACAAGGTGCCCATTAGAGGCACCTTCACTGCTATCCTAAATCACTTCTAATTATCAGACTAGCAAAAGCACGACGGAAATGTTATTTCACGTCTTCGAATGAAAGGCTCTTCACTGTCCAAAAGACATGTCAGCACTGGATGATTTAGTCCATGATTTTGTTTGCTGCCTTCAACTTTCATTAGAGTTAAAAGCGCTAAGATTGTTTCCCTGACTGCTGTGATTTCCTAGGAGAGCAAAACCACACAAATACTGAATTCTCCTCTACCTGCAATGGGCCAGAGAATCAAAAAGGTCCTGGGGTGAGCGGCAGGGTACAATCACCCATGCCTTTGCTTTTTCAGGTTGCGTTATCACAGCCCTGGCTTTCTAGGGGAGGGAGGAGGAAATGGACAGGAGCAGTGCCTGGCTCCCCACGCGGAGCTTGCAGCGCCTGCCACATCTTACTACAGCCTAG
>NW_008824544.1:1663988-1677735 GCF_000699105.1 Pygoscelis adeliae | reverse complement strand
GCAAAATAAGCAGTAAATTTACACATATTACATGCCCGAACTGGTTATTTCACTCCTGATAAGCTGTCTCATTGATGTTTTTGTGTTCTTCTAAAAAATGAGTGATATAAACACTTGAGAAGTTTTTAGTAAAACACACATCATTCCCTGATTTTAGCTCTAAGCTTTTGACTAAGCTCTAAGCTTTTGACTAAGCTTTCAAAAAATACTAAGAGCATTTCACAGGAGTAAAACCTCCTGGCTGAAGAAAACAACTGTTTCCTAAAATGCTAGTCAACACACAAGGCTTATACAAGTTTAATCCCATTCAGACACATTAATATCCTCCCAAGCTAAAATGAAGAAACAAAGTATGACAACAACGTATTACTAACAAGATGTAATTAAAATAATTAACCTGGTGTTTCACTCTTAGAATTTTTGTGTGCAAGGGCATGACAAGCCCCTGAGCAACCTAACCTCATTGGATCTACTTTGGAGTTAGGGGTTGGAGAGATGACCCCAGAGGTCCGAAGTTGCATTACTCTATGGTCTAGGCATCACCAACCAGAAGAAAATTTGCTGGAACTGGAGGAAACGCTTTAGGAAATAAAGTGGCCTCACCTTGAGTACTGGGTACAGTTCTGGGCCCCACTATTTAAGAAGGACGTTAAGGTCCTTAAATGCATCCAGAGGAGGGCAACAAAGCTGGTAAAAGGGCTGGAAGGCATGTCCTATGGGGAGCGGCTAAGGACTTTGGGTTTGTCTAGTTTGAAGAAAAGGAGGCTGAGGGGCAGCCTCATTGCTCTCCCCAGCTTCCTGAGGAGGGGAAGTGGAGAGGGAGGTGCTGAGCTCTCCTCCTTGGTATCCAGTGATAGGACGTGTGGGAATGGTTCAAAGCTGCACCAGGGGAGGTTTAGACTAGACATTAGGAAGCATTTCTTTACTGAGAGGGTGGTCAAACACTGGAACAGGCTTCCTAGAGAGGTGGTCAAGGCCCCAAACCTGTCAGTGTTTCAAGAGGCATTTGGACAATGCCCTTAACAACATGCTTTAACTTGGTCAGCCCTGAATTGCTCAGGCAGTTGGACTAGATGATAATTGTAGGTCCCTTCCAACTGAAGTATACTATTCTATTCTTGAAGGAAATGGATATTTTTTTCAATAGGACTCGATATAAATTTTTCTTTGTAATATCATTTATTCCCTAGAGGTGGCATTATGCATAAGCGAAGCCTGACTCTATAACCCAGAAAAGGTGGTAGAGAGAATATTCCCTCCATCCCCAAAAATGCTTCAAACCTCCAGCACTTCACATTTCAACTCTGTGACCACTGCTCACTCAGTACATGCATAGTGCAATTTGCCCAGTGATCTGGGAGTCCATGATACCCATTCAATCATGGAAAGCAAGAGCTGGAATTTCTGGGGATGGTAATAATTTTCTCAGACTTTGAATGAATCGTAACCCTTCTGTTTCCCAAACTATCTATCCATATCACAAATGTAACATCCACCTTCTGTTTAGAAGCTCTGTAATTGAATCTTTACCATGATACAGATAGATAAGAGATTCTATGGATTTATTATACAGGAATTGTACTATGGTATTATGCTTTACTAGAGGAAATGCAAACATTTTTCTGCTGAAAACTTCTCTGTGCCATTCCACAATGTTGTTATTAACATGCACACACAACAATAAAAACTTATGGGCATTCACAAGCAGTTGTTATATCATTTATGAGACAATGATAAAGCTGTACACTATAATCGTAATTTGTCAAAATGGAAAAAAGGGTTCAAATTAAACAAAATCAATTATTTAAACTATGATGAGGTACCAAAAAAGAAGTAGTTTGCTATTAAAATGATGCAACTGATGTACATGGAAATCCTGAAATCAAAAAGCCAAACACCGAAGTCCAGACCATCGATCTGCATCTCCTCAGACTATGTTGGAATGAATGATTAAAAGCTTGTATTTGAGCTGACATATTACAAAACCAAATATATGAAAAAAAATTGTAGTGCTTCCCGCTCTCACTGCCCTGAAATTGGTGGGTCAGAAAAAGAAGGAATCCAGATCCCCAAAGCCTCTCATTTTGATTGCAAACTAAAAACTTGACTTCCACAACCTCCTTCTAGCTTTTGGTCACTTGTCAATACTTCACAAGAAATGATAAATGATTTCTAGACTGAAACCATTCCTTGAAGCTGGCAAGTAACAACCTATGCAATTTAGTAACTCTCTTTCACCTCCGTTTCTCCAGGGCTGGCCTGGAGCAGGGCAAAAAGCAAGCTGCCAGGGAATCAACTCTTCTAGAGCCTGTGCAGCACATGCAATTCATGGGCCAGCCCATGCTTCAGTACAGAAACAGCACCGTAAGGGAATACATTCCCTGGCCTGATCTTCTAGTTGAGCAGCTTGGGAGCCAGGAAAACCATCATACTGGCTGTATTCCTTTTGCACACAAACAAAATGGACACCTTGTATGTATATATAAACAAAAGAAGGGTTTATAAAATATGTTTTCCAAATATCATTTTGTAATCTGGTTCCACTTAGAATATACAGTACACTCCAAAAGTACAAGGACATACCCCATTTTTTGAAAATGAAAGGCAGTGATAACATATTTACATTTAATCTGTTGCATACATTTTAGAAACCTTGTTAGCATCATATCCAAATAAATATTTATCACTGTAGCAAACCTCCCCCTTGTTGTTGGTTACGACATAAACCAAAACCATACCTTAGAAAGATCTAAACTATAAATGAGCATCTCAGCAGTTTACTATGCAGGGAAGCAAGTCAAGCAAAAACCAATACAAGCATCTCCCATATGAACAAAAGGCTGGTGCAATTCACTTTAAACATGCTTCTCTCTTGGCTTCTGAAACACCACTTTGCCGTTCTCTTCTTGGTCCCTAGTTGCCTCTTTGCCAAATGTAATACATATTTAGAAGAGGTTAAAAAAAGAAACAAAACACTACCAACAACCAACCAAACAACCCAACACTGCGTAAGGGGGAGGACAAATAGTGGAGTTAGATGCAGCAGCTTGCTTTTACTGTCGTCTTTGCTCTTGGGAAAATGCAATAGTGGCTTCTGAATATTAATTGAATAAGGAGCCGTGCAAATTCCAGCTGTTGCCCGTGCAATTGGGTCTGGAAGAAGGGTGTTTTCTCAGCCCTTGGTTTCATTTCCGGACTTCCAGAAACTCTGCACATATGTAGCCCTGCAAGTTGCACAATTTAATTCTGTAATCCATCTGTGAAACTCCAGCTTCTCGGACTCCAGTGGCACATCAACATTATGGAAACTGTAACTAGGATAAGAAACATATTTAACGAGGCTCTCCTTCACATGTTGTGGTTACATATGGCAATAAAGGGACCAGGTTGCCAACAGAACATATGATGCAAAGCCCATTTTTTGGGGGATATGTTTAACCAAGTTGAAAGGCCATCAGGCAAGTTTACTGGACAAGCGTGTTTCCCCTGATTTTCAAGTGGTTTGCTACCAGGTTACTTAAACACCTGCTACACACTTCAATGCAAGTCATCACTGTAGATGGCAGTCCTGTACTACCAGCACCCTGGAGCGCTGTTGTCCGACATAAAGGTTCACCTGGAAGGACAGGGAAGGACATCACAACTGGGGATCACTTACATCCAGACTCAGCTTGCAGGTGTCAAACCTGAGGGAGCACGAATTTGGAAGAAGTGCTCACCACCTGTTTTATGGAAAGAAGGGGAAAAAAAGAAACCCAACCTAAAAGGTTCCTTTTAGGTGTCCCATGCTGAGTCCTTGCATCACCGACCAGTTTTGACCTTAAAGGACATGTGGAAGTATCAATAAGTGCAATCAGGGAGGTCTTTAAAAAGATTTTTTAAGTGGCTAGGGTCTTTATCCTGTCACATTTTCTGGGCAGTAGTACAATTTAATTTGATTTTAAACTGTACTGTTTGATGAAATGTCCTGTTCTTTAGTTCAGTGAAGTCAAGACACAATAAATGGATTTTTAATGGACGAAAGTTCAATTTCTCTGGCAGCAGAGGCACATGAGGAAAAGAGACACAATGTACAAATGATGCACTTTGTGCTGACTTTCGACCCCAACCATTTCATGACAGGTATAAAAATAAAAAAAAAAAAAAAAAAAAAAAAAGCCCGGGGGGGGGGGGGGAGCTGGGCGGCTGGGGGAGAGAAGAAAAAGGAGAGAGCTTTGAATGGCAGCAATGCTAATAGCCAAACAGCATACAAATCATTTCGAAACAGAGGCTGGTTTTGGGCTACAACAGTACAGCCAAAACCAAGCTAAAAACATTCTTTTTCTTTTCTTAATCTTTTTTTTTTTTTTTACATAGTAGCTACTATTTTTGTTCAATGTTTGGCTTTCTACTGTGAGGTGTGTGGCTCAGTAAAGTCAAGTCAGGTGTTTGGTGAGGGGAGAAATATCGTGATATTATTAATCTCTGTATTATGTAGAGGAATCCTTAGTAGAATACACGCAAATAATGCTATTCTTCAGTGTATTTATTCAGCACGAAATTAGTTCACCATTAGAGACATGGTCCAAGGCGGTGTTTCCTCAGTCCTGCTGGAGAAATGAATCAGGAAACAAAAATAGCTCTGATGGTGCCCATATTTATCAGGACTTGACTGAGCCACATTAATTAATGATTCTTTAATTGAAAATATGATGCGCTATATCTAAAGCTCTGAAAGACCATTATGAATTATTTGGAAGCTCCAAAAATACTTCAAAAATCAATTAAATGATATTAAAATTGAATACAAATTAAAGACCAAAGCACCCATTCCTGTATATTTACCTCAGCGAGTTCAACAATCTCCAACTTCAAAACCTCTACTCATCTGCCAGATACAGATTGTGGCTTTTAAAATACAATGTCAATAGGTTGCAACTGCTTACTTCTGCTCAGTGACTCTGGGCTAGAAAATGCTATTTTCAGTGTTTTCCCAGAGAGGAGGAGAGCATCAGCATTTAAAGGTATCCCCACAAACGTTTGTATTTGAAGCACTGTCGCTAGATCTGCCAGCAGACGCCTTCACACGGCCTCACTTACTTATCACGAGGCAGTATTTATCTTCCAGCTTCACCTGGGAGGAGATACACTGCTGTTCCTGTCTTTGAACAGCACTTGTCAAGTTAATTAATGAATTTCCTATCACCCGTTGCTCTGGCCTGCCGCTCTGCCAGGTGCCCCTGACCTCGCTGCTCCTTTTGATTTCAGCAGTTGTGGGGTTTTGGGTTTGGGTTTTTCCAGCCCAGCAGCTCTACGTGTAGTTGGTGCCATTTCTGCCTCTCAAACACGGCTAATTTGTTCTCAGCAGACAAGACGCAGGGCATACCCACCCTTGGAAAAGCCGACCCGAAGGGCTGGTGTTGGCCTCATTGGCCACACAAGAGGCAGTGGTGTCTCTTCCCCTCTTCCATGGGCGCCAATGGCTTTTAAGGCACCTTTTCATCAAAACTTCTTGATGAGAGAGCAAATTTGCTGCTCTGAGAGTGTTGTGGATAGCAGATCTGGAATGAACTGAGACTTCCTACAGCAAACATCAATAGCACAAAGACAATTTGGGGAGCTCTTCTCATTGCCTTACAATCCCCGACTATTCAAGGTCTTGTGGCCTCACATGCCCCCAAAGAGTACCCCAATGGTCCTGTAAGTCCTATTTTTTAGGGGCCTGTTTTCACTACTTGATAAAACATTTTCAGGTTTTTCAGCAGAAGAGTCATATTTAGCCTTAAACCTTCATTTCCCTACTAACAACTACTTCAAATACATATTGCACTCGATTACAGTAAATCCACAAATATAACATTCCCTTTTCAGATGCATTCATTTGCATCTTGCGTTAAATGGTTTATAATGGAGCCACATCATTCAAATGTTAACTGAAAATTATCATTCTTAATTATCTCACACCTTTATAAATTTTTCAGGTCAACTCTTTTCTATTATGAAATGTAATCTGGGTAACTTGATTTTATTTATAACCAAAAGGTGCATAAAAGCTACGCATAAGCTCAGTCAATATTTTTATGAGGCTTGGTGCCTCCCCTTAGAGAAATTATTGAAGCTCTTTTAATGTTTACAACTAACTTCTTCACAGAAACAGTAATGTCTTTTCCCCTGCAGTCACAGCCAACAGCAACCTTTAAATTGCTGAAGGAAAGACATTTTGAGGTTTGAGAAACATTGTGCACGAATCGCTGCCATCCTTAGAATATCTTAGTATATTCCAACCACAGGGAGTTCAGTCCTGAATTACTGCAAAAATATTATTCCAGGGGCTCCCTCTGAACCTCTAGTCCAAAAATAAGTATTGATTTTGTAATGTGCACCTAAGAGTTCTCAAAACAGGGATGCTACGAGTGTCTGGAGCAATGGTGATTCTTAGAGATGCTCTAGCAGTGTTGCAGTATCTCTGCTTCCAGGCAGAAATAGAGGGCTGCACACAATGAAATAAAAAGAATCATTAGCCTAAATTATGCAGCAGGTCCTAAGGCTGTTGTAGCCAGTATCATGCAGACCAGCAGTATTTCATATTAGTAACAAGTCTGAATATATTCAATGAATCCACACTTTTCAGCGAATGCTAAGATAATTGTGAGACAACAGAGCACTCAAGTGAGCTGCTATATTAACGAGAGAGGAACCCCCATTTTTGCTTCAGTGCAGCAGTACTAAGAGCTCTGATCTCGGAGAAGCTTATAATCAGGGGCTAACAGCAGACACATGAAACCCATGGACATCAGAGTAGACCACAGTTTCTTAGAGGACCACCAGTCTTTGCTGTCATCCTTGACGAGAGGATCAGCTGGGAAAAACATTGAGTAGCTCCCCAAAATTTGTACCTTCTCACATTTTTGGTTTAGAAAGACTGTAGTAGAGTCTTGCTTCATTATTACTTTGCTCTGCCATTTCAGTTCAAAGATGATGGGCATCTGTAGCACTTAATTTAGAAAGGGAAAAAGTGTAACACTGTGTACTAAATATTTCATCACCTTTAAAAATAAACAGATGAAAGAAAGTCTGCACATCATTACTTTGGACTTAAATGAAAAACAATTCCTGAAGAGCTTTAAACATCTTTTGTAATGGCATTGTTTTCCTTTATCTCTTAAACTTTCCAACTCAGAGTAGTGCAGGAATTGCATATCCAGGAAAAAGTAAAAGGAATAATGTACATACATTCCACAACTAGATTCAGTCCTTCCCTTTTCTTTTAAGTGGGGAAGTGTTACTCTTAACATTAGCAAAACCAGCAAATGCTACGGAAATTGTGCCAATGAGTACATTTCCCACTCCAAGAAAAAAGGAAATATCGATGAACTTAAAGTGTATTTTTCTCCTAGTTAAAGGCTGCATGCATTCAGATCTTTAACATCTGCATTTCCCAAAAGGACTAATTTTCTCTGGACTGTCAGATTTTGGTTGCATGTGCTGCCATCTAAAACATTCAAAGCACGGTAGTGTGTATAGTTCACCACTGGGTTCTCCATGCAATCAGATGTAGTTCAGACTTATATTCTCCCAATTCTAAATGACTATGCTTAACCAAACAGTATTGATGTAGCTAACTGCTGGAAATATAACCTCAGATCCCAATCCCGCTAGTCTTCAGAGCAAATAAGGAACAAGTTAAACTGGCATCTTTGTCATGGACCAGACAGTGATAAAAAATAATCTTAGGATTTCTGTCCAGATTCATTCTAAACCTTGCTAGACATAGCTGTCTATTGAAATATGTATCCAAGAAAGGAAATAGGGAGATCTGTTTCCAAGCTGAAGCACAATGCCTATCCTAAATCAAATCTATATCTGAATTTTGCCCAGTTGTCTTACTCCTGGCTCTGACACTTAACCCCCAAAGGTAGCTGAGTTAGTCTCCCCCTTGCCCAGATATTACATCTCAGAACACAAGTTGACAGCCTTCCATGCATGAAAAATATTAAATGATTTACCTCAGGAGATGATGTATGGAGGCAGTGAAAGCTGGCTTTGGAGCTGCTACCAGGAAGATGATGGAAAAGCAGGTACGAATAGGACCCTTTGATAAAGTCATACAAACCAAACCCATCACATCTGGGATGCCATGACTCCTAGACTCCTCCTCTTTCTTCTGCAATGCAGGGTAGGACTGAGTAGTTTGGAGTCAACATCTAACACATGACCAGCCCGCATGCAAAACCACACACTTTAAAAAGCCAAGTGTTTTTTGGAATTACAATAGTGAAGACTGCGATTGAGGACGTATTCTGCCAGTACAACTTCTGCCAACAACTTACTGAGATTAGAAAGTTGTTGGAAAGAAATTTATGGAGGAATGGTTTTCTGGAGTCATCTTGAATTAATAAATAATAGGTACCTTTCTGAGATAGCTCTTTTAGAGCTGCGTACAGCTGGATGAAAACTAGCACTATGGTCCAATTTATTTACCATTAGTTTCTTTCTCTCTCTCTCTCTTTTTAAACTCTAACACACAATTTCAGACTACTGTGAAAGCCTCCTTAATTTGCCTCTGTATTGTGTAAAGCAGATGTCCTGCCTTCGCAAACTGATTAGTAAGTGGTTTATATTATTCCAGTGGTTGTCATCATTATTGCAGAAATGTTGAGCAAGGCTGCTGTAGGCTGTTTTTGAAAATGTCTAGAATGACAGACTGCCTATTTCAGAAGTGGTACAGGTGTGCAAAACACATTTTCTGGAAAAAACAGACCAAATACTATTCCATGAAATAACACATCATGTTTCAGGTAGAGGGGTACCTTCAGGATCACGGCAGATAGAGTATAAAAATAACACAGGCACTGGACCATGACTCAGAAGACTGGGTCGTTTTCCAGGCCCTGGCACAGTACTAGAAATTTGGTCTTTGACAAGTCCTTTTGTTGGGATAAATCTCAGATGTGTTATCACAGTATCATCTAAAACATTTGAGGCAGTCTTCTGCAGGACCCACTCTTTTTCCATTGGCTGTAAATGGCCCATGGTGTATGAACACTTAAGACAGCTACAATTAAGTGGGGTGGATCTTGTCACGAGTTGCACAGGCAGCTTAACATTTAAATTAATTGTTTTTGTTGGAGAGAGTGAAGCAAAGTCTGCCTCTCATATGTTTGTTCACCTAGCAACTGACCTTGATTGAGCTCTCTAAATACTACTGCAATAGAAATTAATGATAATTATAGCTTTAAAAGATTAGATATGTTAAATCTGATCCTAGATGTCCTGACAGTCTTAAAAGCAGAAAGAAAGGTGGGCATTTAGTTGATTCTGAAGTCATACTTCACCACTGGCTCATTCCATTCCTTATAGGATCCAAGCAGTTCAACAACCCTTCAACAAAATTAGAGCGCAACAGAGGTGACGACAAATACTTATTTGTTGCAAGAACTGTGAATTACTACTGCCATCATTGCAAAAACATAGCCATGTGGTTTCTACTTCTGCAGAACGTAACATAAAAAGTTCTAACTTGACCACTTCTGGTCACAAGCTGTGCAAAACTCACAAGTGATAAACAAGGGCTTTTTTTTTTTTTGTTTAACTTCACACAAATGGTTCTTAAAGCCAGGAGGAACTGACCTCTTCCCTTTTGTCAGCATTAAAATTTCATAACTACATTGTTAAACAGAAAGAGCCTGTGTCAGCATAGATTCACAGAGTAATTTTGGTAGGAAGGAACATCTTGAGGTCACCTGGTCAAGCCACATTCAGAGCAGGGCCAACTAGATCAGGTTGCTCAGGGCTGCGCTGGTTTTTCAGTACCTCCAAGGGCAGTCTCTCTGGGTGCCTGTTACAGTGTTTGACCACCACCATGGTGAAAACATTTTTCTTTATATCTCATCAACATTTGCATTTCCATTCTAACAACTTGTGCCCATTGCCTCCTGTCCTACGTACTCTGCGCACCTCTGGAAAAAAAGTCTTGCTCTGTTGTCTTTGCAACTTCTCAATAAGTAGTTGAGAACAGATTTTCCCTTCACCTTCTCTTTCAGGATAACAAAGCAGATCTTTGAGCCTCTCCTTGTACATCATGTTCCAAAACCCTGATCATCTTGGTGTCCCTCCACCAAACTCCTCCCAGTATGCCAACATCTTGTACTGGGGAGCCCAAAACTGGACACAGTGTCTAGATGTGGACTCACAGGTACCAAACGGAGAAATAACCACCCCTCAGGGCCTGTTGCCTACCTTTTTGCTAGAACACCCCAGTATGTGGTTGCCCTTCTGTGCTGCAAGGCTGCAGTGCTGACTCCTATGCAACTTGCTGTCCAGCTAGAACCTCCCCGAGGGCCTTTTCTGCAAAGCAAATGATACTCGAGTCCCATGGAAAGCCATACGCGCACAAAAGGTGAGACTGCTTGCAGTCACTGCTAGAATCAAAATAAACCTACAAGCACAGTTGCTAAATGGCTGTATGATGAAACCAAGGGCAGAAGATACCAAGCCAAAGCAAAGTGTGGCAACCTGTACCAAGGTTCTAGATCATTAAAAAAAAATCTAAAAGAAAAATTCTGGACAATTTTTGCACCAAATACGCCACCCTCACACACAAAAGAAACAATTCAATTATCTTGTCTTCAACTCTAATTTGACTCAGAAATACATAAACTCTATTTTTTTTCAAATTCAGTTGAGGACAATAGTGTCAGGACAAATTATTCTTTCTTAAGACAAAGCAAAAGACACTCTCCATCTCTTACACAGAAGTGAATCAAAGGCCCAGATTCTGACACACTCTCCATCTTTGCAGATTTTCAAAGTACAAACACAGAGCCAAGCTCAGCTTTGACAATGAGTCACTCATACCCAGCAAACAGTTCACAGAATTTTTATCTTGAAGCCTTTCAGAAGTATGTTAAAAAAAGACAAAGTATTTTCTAAAATACTTCAACAGAATTTTTATCTTGGGACTCCAAGAAAGCTTTATAATGTAAAAATCTCAATTTTTCTACTGCTACAGTCAAATTTCTTTCTCATTTTAAAGACAAACAAGCTTTCCAGTTACAGACAAACCCAAGAATAGTTGGGTTTGTCTGTAAGTTTGGATTTAGCAACCTCTAGCTGCTAAACCAAATTTCTGATCAATAGGAAAATAATCTTCAAAATGTGTCACAGCAAGCCAAATGAATGGATTCCTGCCTGTGGAGCAATAGAAAACCTCAAGAGCACTGTTGTTTACTTCAGATTATTAACCTTTTTTAGAAAATTAATTTCTCAGTGAGAGTACAAAACTGTGCATCTACTAATGAACCTAATAAGTGTAAATATATATTTTGAAACATTCCTTTCTCAATTGAAATTTTAGTGGTTTGGGGGGGCTGGGGGGTTGGCCCTTTGCTGCACATTACAAAATTAAATCCGTGAACCATTTCTGCTTTTCACTTCTGTTGTTAGCAGCTAACCTCAGCTAAGTCTCAGGACTGACAACAGAAAGCTGCTCCTAATACTTTTCCTAATCTAATTTGTTTCAAGATCAGTCTGCCTGCAGATGAACATATGCATGTGTGTATACATGTTATAAAATATACACAAACAGACATTTCCACAAAGAGCATATGCCTTCTTGGCAGCCAAAATTCTGACCCTTTTCATTTAGGGCTAGTAGAAAGCAGCTTTTCTCTAGGCATCCTTCCACCTTTAAACATCATACCTTTAATAAAAAAACCCCTGAAATTTAAAGACTACTATAAAAAATTTCAACATTTTCATTACCCTTTTGTTCCAAAAAGCACAAGTACCCGGACTAGACATTTCAGTGCAGCCATTAAAGCAGAATGCCTTTTGAGGCAGAATTCTATGAATGCATTCTGGCTTATAAAAAATGTATTAGATGATAGCTCTGAAAAAGGCTCTGAGGCGTAACATGGTCTATCATGTTGTGCATGCGTGAGTTAGCTTTTACAAGATCAGAACCAGAAGCGAAGATGAATGCTGTTCATTGTAAGCCCAAAGCTTTGGAAGTTCAGTATCGCAGTGCTTGGGGGACAGTACTAGAGCTATTAGAAAAAAGCACATTCTTTAAAGAATCGTCCGGTTTTTAAATGTTTGGCACACATGCCCACCCTTGGTTCTCAGTTGCGTGGAGCCAGGGCTGCAGCAGACCGGGCAGAAGACAACTGCCCGCTACCCACTTCTCCCTGCTTACCCAGCCCCATTCAGCGCCGACTGAATTTGTTATGAGAAGGTCAGCGGTGTTCTTGTTAGTGGGTTTTAAAAAGTCAAATATCACTTGATGGAAAAAAAGCAATGACTTCACACCGGGTGTAAAGAGGAACAATTCTGGCAAGGACTCATCCACTTACTGTCAAAGAAAATTACATACAATTTACTATTTTGACATTCTGGAGTGCATTCGACGCATTATTAGGATTTGGAGGTCTTAAAGAGAAGCAATTCAAATGAACATTAAACTAAATGGATTTTCTTTGATGAAATAATGATAAATAATAACACAGATGACTTTGGTTGTTTGCAAAATAGCTTATTCACAGTCAGTTGCCCACATTATTTTGAAAATATCCCGAAGCTCAGGGCAAACCTTTTTTCGACTGCTAGATGCTTTACAGAGCTAACAAAGAGTTGTTATTCTTATTATTCAAACTATTACATATATTATGTGAAAACACGCCTGAGCAATATTGCACTGAATCCTGAGAAAATGTACATTTCAAGAATTATCTTTGCGTTTTGCTGCCGACTCCAAGTAACACAAGACCACGGCTGACAAGAGTCCCGATGTGGCAGTGTCCCCACAAATGTACCCTCCTCAGATGTCTCCTCTGTTTTCTCCCTTCGAAGCCAATTGCTCTTCTTTGCCACCAACCTGAAGTGTCAGCTGTGACTTTCTGAGCAGCTCTGAGTAATGGGATCAGCTAATGTTCAGCACATGGAGAAATTCCATATCATTCTCCTCTCTAAAAATACCGCCGGCTGCCGCTAGAGCCACTCAGCAGTGATGAATAGCTAAAGGGACAAGCAGGTCTCTAAATTTACTTCATATCTGACAGCCCTTCAGCAGATATGGGTAATGGATCCTACTTACTCCAAACTACTGCATACTGCAAGGCACTTCCCCACCACATGAATATATACACTCAGTATGGGCTTCTTAATGATCGCGATTTTTTTCTTCCCCATTAAGTCAAGCTGATTACACATTAAAAAGCTGTTAGTAAATTTCGAAACATGTTACTAATTCAAGCGAAAAAGCCATGTTTGGTCTTCAAATACACCTCCAAGCCTCTATCAGAGAAGGTCTCAATTGACTTCTAGGGATTTGCCTCGAGTGTTGAAAGTGTGTGCATCTTATAAATGCACACAGCTAATTATCTTCAATGACTTTAGCTGATTCGCTCACTTAATATATGGGTATGTCTTTTCTGAGTATACAGCACTACAGAATTTTATTTCCTGAAGGTCATTTGATGACTTTATGCGATTTTTTTGTGTGTGCGCATTTTTAATAAGGTCCCATTTCTGAACTGAGGAAAAGAGCATTCGATGAGACAAAGGGTATTTACTGCATATATAGGGATCTCCAGATCGGCAATTATATCATAATTGTTTTTAAATTCTAAAAAAGGGGGTGGAGTGGGGAGGTAAGAGATAATTAAGTCACATGAACAGGACCCAAATTGCATTTGCTCTCAGTTTTGTTGTGCACAATATCAGTTTAATTGAATCATCTGTAATTCTTCTCACTTATATTTTTTTTTCA
>NW_008824544.1:1659080-1663968 GCF_000699105.1 Pygoscelis adeliae | reverse complement strand
GAATGCACACAAGACATTATGAATGAGAGGCTGGCTGGCAAATTTCTTGAGAACAGAGATTCCAAGTATCCATAGGATTTGCCAGCAAGCAGCAGATGAGATTATATATGTCTGTGTGTGTGTGAGCGCACAAATGTGCCAGGGAGGGTGGAGAAGAGGGATGGCCTCTGGCAAATAGATGTCTGTCAGCTAGCGAACCTTGATTTCACTATTAATATGTCATGGTTCACCGCACAGAAGCTTTCAGCGAGCATCAGCTGTGCTACACACACGCACGGGCGCGCGCACACACACTTAATATTTTTATATATACACACTGGCTGACTCCAGTCAAACCGGTGTGTCATATTCAATGAATCACCGAAACAATGGAATGGCCAGAGTCTCTCCTAACTCAATTAGCAAAGCATTTTTCGGTAATCATTGATTTGAGTAACATTTGTTTCTGTGTTTTTAAAAGAGAAAATCTTCATGATTTAACTGGCTTTGGCTAATGGAAAAGACCCTTGCTGATGTGAAATCAAATTATATTGCTTGCTGTTAACACTGGACTTACAGAAGAAAGCTAGGGAAATAATAGCAGCACCTAATCCATAATCTTCCTAGTGCAAAATGAAGAATTCCAGCATATTTGGGGGTTTCCCCAACTGAAACACCATCCCTAAAAAACTGCAGTGCTCACTCTTAAAGATATTTCTGCTAAGTTTTCTTTTATGTTACTTCTTTTTTCCTTCGGTGCTTACATCCCTGAAACATTTGCACACATCTATACCTTCGTTAGAGCGGTATTTGGGTTACTCATAAGCTTGATTCATTTATCTTGACGTTACCCTTAGAGACAGGCAAGCATAATTCTCCCTTTACAGACTGAGTGACCTGACCAAGGTAATAATGTAGGTCTGTGGCAGAGGAGGGAAATTAATCCGGGTCTGCTGAGTCTCTTAATAGCCCCGTAACCACCGAACACTCTGTCCCTATATCTTTTCATTACAACTCATCTAAAGCACATGTATTCAGTTTTGGACTGTGGCATTCTCTGTTCCCCAGACAGTAAGCAGGAACCCAATGAAATCTTTAAAATAAAAAGTGCATTTCCTTCCTTTCCCTTGAAGAGCACTAAAGATTCGGGGAATATTCTTACTCCCCCATCTAAAACACTTTTATGAAAATTTTGCCAGTTATTGGATCATTTTGTTTTCTTTTCTATTTGGTGATAAAAACACGAGGCCAAATTTTGCTCTCCTTTACACCCAGATGAATTTATAATAGCCCCACAGGTTTCACGATTTGCCCAGATGGAGCAATACGCAAAGGAGAAGAGGTAATCGCTACCAGCTCTGCCAGCCTCATGGCCACAGGTAGATTAACATTGCTTCTGGCAATCCTAGAAAACTGTACAGAGCCAAAGTCCACACCATAAATAGCTGCTGGGACAAAGGCTTATTGTAAGTGACACCTTTAATGATCTGGCTATTTATAGGTTTCAGACCCAGGACAAACGGTAGATTCCTTGCCAGCTGCTTATACTTAGCATTGCTTAGCGTATGGGGAGGGAGGAGGAGAAGGTCTAAGCATATTTTCACCTTTAGCCTCTGCTATCAGCTACTGAGCAAGGACTACCTGCTGAGCAGACTGATGGTGAAAAGGATGACGTGCAAAGCCTAGAAGCTTGCCAGGCGCACTGACATGCGTACCAACAAGCTGCATTTGGAAGACAAGAGAACCTGGAATGGGTTTTCAGTGGTAATAAGCACACCCAGCTCAAGCTAGATCCAACGTGCTCAGCTCCCAATTAGCCATTTGAAAGATGCAGTCAGGTTATCACAAGTGTTCACCGCAAACAATCCCAACAAAATCAATTGAGTCTGCTGGATGCTGAATGATCTGCAATACTAGGTTGCTTATTTAGGTGCCTAACTGCAAACCATCAAATGACATCTTTTGAAGTCGAGCCCTTTGAGTCTCATTCCCTAAACCCTTAAAGAAATGATTTGACATATCTTTAGTTGTAACAAGGGAGCTCGAGGTGCAAAGAGTAAACTCATGAATGCTTCTGCACTCTAAACACATTGAGGGCTGATTTGCACAGATACTCCAACCTATCAAACCCCAATGTAAAACTACTGCTGTTCTCTTAAACTGATGCGCAGAAAACATTCCTCAGCTCCCTACACTAGCAAATATCCAGTTGTTTCATTAGACATGTCTGTCACAGGCTAGCAAAACCTCCAAAGATGTTACTGCAAACACTCTTGAACAAACCCATGGGATGGACAAAACTGGTATTTGCAAGGAAGAACTACTGGAGTGAGTGGTAGTTAGAGAACAGCTGCAAAACAGGGCATTAAGTCAGCTCCACTGCAGTCAAAATGAACAAAGGCTTTTTGCTACACTCTAATACACACACATAATACGACTAGCTTTATTAGAGTCTTTTGAAATCACGACCCTTCTAATATGAGGCAATGTTGCTCGGTAAGCAACATAGACAAGAGCCCAAAAATCAAACAAGCACGCTTCTATATCCTTCAACAGCAGCAAATAATTTGCCATTTTACTTAGCTTAATGAATTTTACAGTGCCTAGGAGAATAGAAACGATGGGTTCTGAACTCAAGGATATATCCACAGATCCCACTTAGAAGGGGACACATGGAGTATTTCTATGTTTATGTTATGTACATGCATAGATGTGTAAATATATACACGAACACATATATTATATATGTGTGTATGCATACATAGTTACATCAGGAGCCAGGTGACGATACAATCACCCTGTAAAATTAGTCATCAAAATATATCAGAGGGATATAAAAAAATAAAATAAAAGACAGGAAATAAAGTCATTAGACCTAGTTACAGTGCTAGCTTGATCTAACTTAGATGCTGCAAACAACCCTTAATCCCTCCAAACACTGAATAGCATTGTTCTTTTTAGTGCAATATTTAATGAAGAACTGAAGTTTAAGTGGAGCTGGTAAGATGATGGTGATGAAGTGAACAGTCACAGTGGGCAGGATACACAGAGTGTCAAAATAAAGTGAAATGGGAAAAGAAGTCAGCCTGTAACAAGCTATGTTAATATTCGCTTTTGCTTTTTTTCTGCAGGCTGATGAAGATGCTGATACAGATCGTTAACGCTCTTAAATTGTCATCACGTTAATGTCAGTAGTAGTGTACAAGCTTGTTTGACCATATCATCGCAAAATGTTACTGAAGTGTGCTGCACCTTTTTTCTCTTTGGATGCCTGGTTTTATTCACCCTTGACCACCTTTGTTCTTTTCGTAAGTCATGACAAAGATGGATTGAGGGAGAATGAAACAAAGTCCAAAGACACACCTGCTGCATCATACCCTTGAAGACTGTCGAAGAGAACATTCGCAAAGGACCCTTAACTGCAAAAAACAATGAATATACCGAATCCCCATAAATACCCCCTTGTCCCCCTTTTCTGTCTCTGAAAACAGAAAGTGCTTCCTGAAAAAAACTTTTTCATCCGTGGTAACAGGGTTCCCAATGATTTATAGGCTTTGCAGACTGCTGCAAACCCTCCAAATCTCACCCAAGAAGAAAGAAAAAGGAATTAAGTCAAAGGGTGGTCACTGGCTACAGAGTACCTGGGGGTGGCACTGTGGCTGGAGCAGGAGCCCCTAGCACGTTCAGGGAGCCAAGGAGGCCAATTCCTGGCACATGAGAGCAGTTAATGTCCGCAACAGGCTACAGCTCTGCTGTCAGGCTGCTCCCGTGCTCCTGTAAACAGGGAGACAGAGCTCCCTGGGTGAAAAAAAGCACGTTTGGGAGAGATGCTTCTAGCCGTGGTAGCAAGAGCATGACAGTCACAGCAAGGGAGAAGAGGGACAGCAGAGGACCACTGGGAAGAGCAGGCTGCAGATGTGATGGAAGGACAGACACACTGAGAACCAAAGGGATTCTGCAAATTTTCCAGCAACTCAGAAAGCTGCTCTGTTGACTGAAAGGACTCAGCCCGCAAGACTCACGGTGAAAAGTGGAGCTTGGTTTATATCCCCTTTTGGTTTCCAGTCAATCTTGTTTGTTTATGCCATTAAAAAAAAAGGGGGGGGGCATTTCATATATATTCTAATAAAACATGTTTTTTGAATATCAAATTCAAAGTTTTGGCAATGCTTGCTTTAAACAGACAACCAGCAGATCCTGATTGACTTGGGCTCACATCAGAGAGGCATTAGCTCCGTACTGAGCTCACTGTGTGTTTATTGGCTCACATCAGTATTTCACAGGTGTTTGGTTTTGCTCACCCACACCTAAGCAATTTCATGATTTAAAATCAAAGCTGATTGACTGAAACAAAAAGTTTGAAAAGGTCTCATTTTTCAAGCTTATTGCAGAAAAATACCTTGTCTTTTAGGAAGCAACTGGTAATATGCATAAATGATTTCCCCGTTTCAGGAAAAGGTGAAATCTCAAAGTGTTAAGAATTGCTTTTGATGGTCCAGAAGACATCCCCTTCCAACCCCATACTCATTTGTAACTGTAAGAGCCTTAATGAGTAAAGCATCATAATTTCCAATTTTAACCTTCTTATCCTCATCCCTGAGGTGAGAATGCAAAAAGAACGTCAGCTGGCTTCATCCAATGTCTAGGAATGCTTCTTCTCTACACCTTTCATGATGATATTCATCCACCATCTTTGAGCTAAAAGGTGGTCACACTACCCTTGGTAACCCTAGGAAAATCCATATTAAGATGAGCACCACTAAAATCCAATCTGAGAAGCCCGGTAATACTGCACATCTGTATCTCAACTGTGGTTCCTCACCTGCTTAAATAAAATGTTCATTACTTGCTAAAAACAAACCAAAAAATGTTCACGGCCAAGAAGGCCAACGGCATCCTGGCCTGTATC
>NW_008824544.1:1641147-1659016 GCF_000699105.1 Pygoscelis adeliae | reverse complement strand
TGTTGGGTTGACGGTTGGACTCGATGATCTTGGAGGTCTCTTCCAACCTTAACCTGCTTAAATAAAATGTTCATTACTTGCTAAAAACAAACCAAAAAATGTTCACTATGCTTTTGGCACTTTCAGCGTCTCTGTAACTGCCATGTACAGTATAACCCTACAGTTTTAAAGGAGGTGAAGTACTGTCATAACTTTGAATATCCCATCAGAGAAGCATCCAGTCATAACTCAAAAACCAGCTAGTCTTTGCATGAAGCTCGGTAAGTAGACGCTCTCATCATAAAGTTCGCCACCAGTGATGGTACTGTCTGGTATTCAGCACAAAATTTTACGGGGTGTAGAAAACAAAATCTGAAGCAACGAGAGGTAGAAACAATAGCAGTGTTCTATTTTCGAATTACAGGTTCTTTTTAACTGGCTGTGGAGAAACACGTGAAACTGGCTGGCTGGCAGTTTGCAGTGGTTTAACCACTGCTTCATTACTAGTATGGGGTGCAGCAGAGTTGGATTAAGTGATTTTCCAGTATTATTTACTTCTGCTACAAAATTTTGCATGCAAATAGTTTGTCTTAACTGTTGTGTTCTTAAATTACTGTTATGGTAACCACTCATTTTTCTTAAAACCCGATGCAATTTCCCAGTTTGCTTCTGACATCGCTCCCATGTCACCAGCCTCTAAGTTCATTACTCATTCTTGTGATGTTTCTTCTGCTGGCTAGGATTATCCTGGAGAGTTATTTGGCTATAAAAAAGCAAATGAACTTGAATGAGAGGTCAAAGGCTAAGACTGACATAAGCTGTCTTGGATAAATGACAAAACTCAACTTTACCTAACTAACTGTTTCTCCAGAAATAAGTAGTCACTGCATAGATACAGCCACCTCATCCACCCCAGTCTACCTTACAGCAGGGCACACCAGACCTTCACAGCAGTTAGGGAACCGGTTGATTGGGCTCTGCTTTCTCTCCTTGTCTCTTCTTCCCTTGAAGTTCAAGGTTTGCCAGGCTACAATAAAAAACATTAGGTCTGCTAGCTACGATAACCATAGGGGATCCTGTAGGTATGACCAAACAGAAAAATGAACCAGAAATTTTAAGTCTGTGGATGACGCTCTGAGAAAGGCAGAAAAATAGTTTGATTTGGATTGAGCTACTCTTCTCTAGATAAATACTTCTGTCTCCTTGAAGCAGCCAACAGCTAACTCATAACATGCAAAAGCTCCTGATTGCAATGGAGCAAGAGCTTGACCCTTGGTCTGGCCAAGGCGGCTGAAGCAAAGCGGAAAGCCACCACACTTGGCAACCAAGCACACAATTCTCTCAGCCTTTCTGACTCAAGCTCAAACTGTTAATTTTACAAGAGCAGAACCAAAAATCTTGTTTACACATGATTCTAAGCTGGAGCCAGCAGAAAACGGTAAAGGAAAATAAAACGTCAAAACTTTTTGATGTATGTCTCTCAGTAAACATGTTTTGCTGTAATATCACTATTATTTCCAAATGCTCTGAATTAACTCTTCCAGCGCCACCAAATTGACAGAAGAAATAGTGGCCTTCCTCCTAAAGATTTATGCTTTAACCAGTTTAGTTGCTACCTTCCGTACACTCAGGAACAGTGTTCCCACCATTGACAGTCAAAGAATGACTGTGCTATATAATTGTTGTTTACAGTACACTGTTTCTCAGCAGAGGAATGGGAAATCCGATTTAAAGAATCCATGTGGATTATAGCGTGTTATCTGTTTTCTGACTGATTGGCAAAAGATTATAATGGCTTGTAGCAATATAAAAGATGCAATCAAATAAATGAGGGCAGATGCTGGAATTAACTCCTTATACACCTTGAGCTTTTCGAAATCATTCATAAAACACTGAACACAACATAATCTGAACATAAATATAGCCTCAGTATACTTTGTTGGCAGTGACAAGCGAGATCAATATTGGAGACCAAATGCCAACAGTAAAAGGGTATGTCAGTCAGTATTTCACTGACTAACTGCCCTTATCTGAAGCTCTCATGCTTCACTGGGTGAAAATACAGCCATTGATCTTAGTGTCACAACTCAAATTCTTCATATATCAACTAGTTCCCCCCCCCCCTTCAGTTGAATTTCTGGGCCACTACTTATTTTTATGATCAATATTTCTATCACTCTCACATGAACTACACTTTTATTGTATTAACCTTTAAGTACAATTTTTAACATATCTGTTTGGTGTAATGTCACGTGTTTTAACTCAACATCTCTTTTACAAGTGTCAGAGCTACAGCTGAAGTTCAGGTTTCTTAAAGCATTGATGGCAAAACTACTCTGATTGGTAGATAAATCTACCCGACACAGCGCTTTCGAGGAGTTCTCCGGGGCTGTGGAGCTGTGCTTTCAAGGATTCAGTTTCCCTTTCCAGGAATTCACAGCTGAGCTGTAAAATTTTTCTCAGAAGAGTTTTTGTTAGCAATTGATCTGACTGCTTTACCTGAAAGAATTTAAGTGTTGGAAATTAGCATGACAAAAATCCATCCATGCAAATAGTCCTATGTTTGTAATTGAAAGACAGTGACTGTGCTGCTAAACAAACCCGAGTACTCAGAGAGGGTTTAATGTATATAGCCTATATGGATCAGGTTCCTGGCTTGCTTTATGGTCTTGGCTGAGGCACTCAAGCTCTGAATTTCACTTTTCCTGTTTGCAAATTGGAGATATGAAGGACAACCTACTTTCATTAGGTCCTTTGCATCTACAAATGAATGAAACCATATTCCAGAAGTAGTAAACGTAATTTTCTGATCTACATTAAGTGCTCTGTGAGACTATTCATTAATAAACTAAC
Source organism: Pygoscelis adeliae (assembly GCF_000699105.1). NCBI lineage: Eukaryota > Metazoa > Chordata > Aves > Sphenisciformes > Spheniscidae > Pygoscelis > Pygoscelis adeliae. Next base: position 1,656,184 of record NW_008824544.1, on the reverse strand, counting down.
TGGAGTTAAATGTTCTGAGATATTTAAATAAAAAAGCATTAGACGGACAATAAAAAATATATAGACATTGTAAAACATATTACTATCTTAGGGAATGAGTTTTAAACTAAGAATCTGAGGGAAATTATAAAAAAAACCACAATAAAACTCTCTCCCTCTCTGTTAGCATAACATAAAGCTGCCTCACAGAGCTCATTTACTTGGCTTAGTGAAAATTACAGAAAACTATTACTCATGTTATTAATGTCCACCTTGGAACTAATATAAACAAGGTAATTCCTTGAATATTTGATTGGCAGAGATAGAATCCTTTAGCTATGTGGGTTTTACTGATCCAGAGCCCTTTTCAATCTTGCTTTAAGAACTATCAGAAACTAAAATCAGTGAAAGACACTAAGTAATGCAGACAAAGACTATTTTATTTTTTTTAATTATTATTATTTAAAGTTTCAGCGTATTACGTTAGGACTACAATTTCAATACAAAAGTTGATGTCTCCCAAAGGAAATTGTTCTACCCCAAAATGTTTCATCAATTATTGCGTTGCTCCATCATTATCCAAATTGTCAAAGCAATTTCATTATAAATCCCACATAAAGTAGCACTAAGGGGTAATGGCAAAATGGCTTTGGTCCCTGTAGGACTATCTCAAGAAAAATAATTTTAGGCAAAGAGGAAACAATGCTTTGTTCTTGTGCTGTGGGAGGGAAGTTTGTCTTTCTGAGCTACGGCTCCACGACAGAAAAAAACCCCCACACAAATGGGGACTGCTTAATGCCGGGAAAACAGCACGCTGTACACAAGTTAGTTCACTAGGCATCCCACAACAAGAGTTTAATGATAACGGGATTGACTGGAGCTGAATACGTAATGAGGCTTAATTTCTCAGATATAGGGCGCTCTTCAAGGGAAGAATGCAGTGGGAGGATGGGAGGGTAAAAGAGCGCGTGTCCATGCGCCTGCATGCACAGACGGGTAGGAGGGAGGCGCCTGTTTGTACATAAATAACCTCTCAGTTATGGCCAAACTTTTCCTCTAGGTGCCAAAATTTCTGTATTTAGCATTAGTATATAGACTTCAGACAGTAAGCTGTCAGGGCCACTTTTTCCAAGGGAAGATAAAAAGGTATAGGGTTAGGGGGTTTCCTTCATAGGACAGAGAAGCCATGAAAATACTTATTTTTTTAATTAATTCTGCAAAATTAAAATACTAATTCCACAGCATCCTTGTACATAGGTCAAGAGGACAAAACACATAGACCTTATTTATGCTTAGAAACTTCTTTTGGGAGGAGGAGGGGCAGAAAAGGGGGCAAAGTAAAAAGGAAGTATACATGAATAAAAGGGGAGGAAGCACTCTACAGACCATGAAATACCCACTCATAACTATACTATGCACCAGATGATATAATCCCTAGACAGCAAACAGTTCAGAAAAAACTTAAAACACTTAGAATATACAAAGACAATAAATGATCGTGTTTTAACTGATGAACACAAAGAGAGTCAGTAAAGGGGTCACTGGTTGGGGGAATCTTGGTTCTATTTCTGGCTCTTTTAGAAGGAAAATTACTTCACTTCCCTGTGCCACAACAGAAGAATGTGAAAAATGACTACAGAACTGCATAAGGGAATTTTTGAGGCTTACTTAACATTTAATGAAAGGTTTGAGATTCTTGTGTGACCACCACCACAACAGCAACTAGTATTATTAAAACTAATTAAAGAACAATTTTTATATGGCTGAATTATGATCTTCATGCAACTATAGTTACTATAGTTTATTCCAAAGATATCTACTGCCAAGTTTACAAGTTACTCAAGTTCACGCTTTTAATGTAAGATTTTATTAAAATGCACAAATTAAATTTGCCAGATTTTAGGCCATTATTACCAGTTATATATAAAAATTCATTTTACGGCAATGTTCCATGCTGCAGAAAGCCTCAAGGTAAAATGAAATTTTATGAGACTGGATCAATGAACACTAGATTCTTAAATGTGTTCTGCAATTCTGAAATCTCTGTGCCTTACCAGATCAGTCCCTCTGTCCTTTTGTTGTATTCATATCCCATGATGGAGGCATAGGATTTAAACCTAAGATTAGGGATAGCACTGTATTCTAGATGTAAAATACATCATCACCAGTGGCCACATCAGTATACCAGGCCATCTCATCAGCCAATATTACATAAATAGTAAAAATTGAATGTGTAAATGGATTAGCTATAAAAATGTCTGTTTTTCTTCCCATTCTACATAAAAAACACCTAATATGGAGAGTGGGAAAAAAAGTCTCATTTGAGAAGGAAACTCTTAATTTTTCTTTTCTATTCTGTTGTCCATTTTTGGATGCCAGAAGAGGAAACATCAATATCCCTCACCCGCCCCTTGTTTCTGCCAAAGACAGTGTCACCCCAATCAAGAGAAGTATACAAATGCTCCCATGGTGTTAAGGACAGAGTGGCTGCATCTTCAAGACGTCTGATAGAAACTTTTCTGTCCTGCACCCAAGAAGTACAGACATTTCATTTTGGCACAAAGATGGATTAAAAAAAAAAAAAAAAGACAAAAACCAGATAAAACCCTTCTTTACCCCAGTTTTGGTGTACAGCACAAATTCTAAGTGCCATTGCGGATGGAGACCAACCTTCACGCAGCCTCCCTTCTCTTTCAAGTATACTCTTCCTGTTTACAGAGAGAGAACAAGTATGAAACTAAACCCCAGATACAAATCTTTTTCTGGACTGGGACGTCAGAACCACAGTCAACATTTTGCGTATCAACTTCAGTTCAGCTCTTTTTTTGAGTCATCAGACTTCCCCTTGCCGTGCTCAGGACCTTGGTACTCATTATGGCTGGCTCTGCCATAAAGAGGAATAATAATTAAAAAAAATAATAATAAAAAAGATGCACGTTATAGCTATAGGCTCCATAAATGGGGAGCAGATTCCTTGACAGTGACAGAGGGTTGCCATGGACCTGGTACTACACTATCGGTTGGTCCACTCCAAACCACCATGACTCCTATGCGGCTATGGATGCATTACTATATCTTTCCAAAAGTCCTCTTGTCCATTGCTCTGGAGCCGTTGAAAGCACCAGCCGCTGGTGATCTCCATCGTTTACAGCAGCCAGAGAGCACCCTGATGAATACAGTTTAAATACGGGATCCATTGAGAGCGAGAAGGGAAAAAATAATTTGTATCTAACCAGTTCACAGTGTTCATCCAAGATACTTCACTCGATCCCTAAAAGCACTATTTTAAATGAAAAAAGTAACACACAGAGCAATTAGATACCAAGTAGCGTGTGGCAGGTCACTAACCAAGAGTGGATTGCAGTAAACCAGGGAGAGAAAGGAAAGACAGATTACAAAGTATCAATAAAACTAACACGACTGTCATTATTGATAGGATTAACTCTCTCAGCCCAACAGCAGCAGCAAAAAGGAAAGCTGACATTCTATTTGCTATCAGCTTTCCATCTGTACTTGTCACATGAAATGGTTGCTTTGCCAATCTTTTTTTTTTGCTGGAAAAAATATTTTGAAGAACTAAGAAACAAGAACTAAGAAAAAATAAATTCTGACAGTGGCGAGGACAGGCCTCTGTCACAGGTGATAAGAAAAAGGACATTAAAAACATCTAGATATTTATATCACATGACACAAAGAACTTTTTATACAGACATGACCAATTTCAGTTACTTTACTGCACAGTTAAGGTGATGGCGTATGTTATCATTTTTCCTGAAGAGCAAAAAAGATTCTTACATTTCGGCCTGGGAAATATGCTATCCCCAAGCAGGTTGGAAGGAACTATATTCAATTTCTACAACCACATTTTCATGAGTTTACGTTTCATGCACCCTAAGCAAAGGGCAAGCACGTTCCATGTGAAGGATTTCACTTCTCTGGTTACAGGTTTTCAAGTTCGCTGAAAAGAAGCCCAAAATGCTGGTGCTAACTTTTGGTCAAGGCGGGGCATTGAATTTATTTAATTTCCTTTTTAAAATAAACAAGCATAAAACCTACTCTCATGCTTATATCCAAGAATCCTGGAATACTGGAACGTGCAGAGTATACTCTGTAAATCTATTTCTAAATGCAGAAATCCTTTTAATTAGTTCTTAACTTGCTTTTTGAGTAACACATATGCAGGGATTTCAACTGTATTTTCTCTTATTGTTAGTACTTGTGAACACTTGTGGTTCATTGACTGAGCCTCATTACCCCTGGAGATCGTTTGTTCATCTGTTTGTCAGAATTTAATTACTGGAGCACAACCACTGATGTAAGGACATTAACGCAAGAGCCTAATATTTTTCTCTTCTCCATCTACTGTAGGTAGCTTTAGTTCCTCTCTAGAAAATTGCTCTTAATCAGCTTGTCACGGTGCAGAACAACAACTTTCATAAGCAAAGGAGGGGTCTATCAGAGACATGAGTACTGTTCTGCAGCCATCTCTGAGAATCTACTTTCTCAACCAAATGGATGAAGAACTGAGCAACTCCTGACCTTCTTATTCAGAAGCAGGAAGGCAGTGGCTCTGTTGCACTCACTGATTACAAACTCCGTTTTCCAGCTGCGTCACTGAAGCAGAAAACCCCTGAAAAATGCAAAGCAGCGCTATGGGTGTCAGAAAGGAATCACAAGCCAGCTTCTTGGAGGCAGAAGCCACGCGCTAGGTTGGCCACTTGCTCTTCATCAGTAATCTCTGCCCACAGCCCCCAGAGAAGACTCCTTACAAATTTAGGTCACAGGACACTTTCTGTGCAATTCTTGCGTAACTCTACAACTGCAAAGATGACTCCTGACTATACCTCTGAATGATACACATGTATCAGTGCATTCGAATAACCAAGAAATCAAAGGCTCACGGCTTCACCTTTTTTCACCTGAGAAGAAAACCACAGGCTCACATTTCAGCTAGCTGTCACGCAGCTTGAGTTATTACCTATAAATATACATCACAAAAATGAGGACAAATTATGTTAGAACCTGCATAACATATTTCAACTAATGGAATGAGTTTAAGGCTTGAGTTTCCAGGTATTAGACAAAGTATAAATTTTCCCCAAATACCCCAAAAAACTATTTTCAAATAAGTCTTCCTTCATAAGCACGCAATAAAAAAAAATTTTGTTGTATTAAATTTTTCCCTTTAAACATTCTCAACTAACAAAACCCACTAATCTTGAAAGAAATCAACCTATAGAAAATTAATGATATTTCAGTAAGACAAAACCATTCTTTAGCCGCAATTCTGACTGTCTTCTAGGTAAGATGATTCATTTTTACCATTTTCTAACACACATTCAAGCTTAACATAGGAAAGCCAGCGACACGTCAACAGGGCAAAGTGAACCTTTTGGTATCCAGAGATACTGCAGTTTACTCTATATTTTCTTTAGCATTTATTGTGGAAACATCTCTCTCAAACTGAATCCAAACCAGTGTCTTGTCCCTATTTTACAATCACCATAAATGAGAATGGTCTCCTAGTATTGCTGTTTTAATGGCACTACTTAGCCGCATTCAAGGGTGTAGAGTAGGACTCAAGAGGCTGAGAATCCTGTTTGAATGCATACTAAAGAAACATCTGAAGTTTTAATAGGTTTATTAAATTTTTTGTGGCTATTTCAATAGTAGCTGTTAAATTAACCATCTTAAAAAAAGAAGAGAGAGAAAAGAATAGGTAACACTGGCTATTATCACAATTTTAATATGAGTCTAGTAATCATGCTATGTTTTATTTTAAAAGCTCTGGTTCCTGAAGTCCTATTTATATGGGTATCTTGGCTTTCATTTTCATACCAAATGCCTGTTGAATAAAGCTTGGAGTGACATGAACCGTTAAGGTTCAGATATCAATAGGTAACTAAAAAGGATGCAACTATTTTTGAAAATTCTCACTTTTTAAGCCTCTGAAAATCTTGCGAAGGCTGATTCATGAATTTCAGAGTGGCTACACTGACATCACTACTTCAAAGCTTTCTTTTTTCGCCCTATATCTAGACTACAAAAATTAATTTCCTGAATCTTCTGAGTCATTTCATTTAACAATTTAAGATGACAAACAATACAGACAGCCCTTCCACTGCCCACTGCAGCGAGTAAAATTGTGCAGATAAACAAAACAATTATCAGAGCATGCAGGAGGGATAGATTCAAAGAGCTGCATTTACTAGTTTGTTAAAAACACAATCAAATTAATGACCGCGTAGCCGTCTGCACTACCTGGTCTCACTGGCCGTTTGCAAACACAAGGATGCAATGTTATCCTCTGCAAGGGGCCAGGCTGATCAATCCCCCCCTCTCCCCGTGCCGAGCAAAGGACACCCAGCACACACCCCACCGGGGCATGGGGCGGAGAGTGAGTGGAAGGGGATGCCTCAGGGTTATCTCTAATTTATCTTCCGTCACAGAGTCAGTACAGCCATGGACCGGCAAAGGCTCATCGCAACAGCACAGATACGTCCATCCACTCTTCAGGAGTTTTTCTTCAGGGCTCATTTGTTTTCTTAATAATGCAACCCACATACTTGTGTTTCTTCCAAAACAAAATGATATAAACTGAAACATTTTAAAAAATTCTCATCCACAGCTAATTACTGATGCTGAGGATTAACATTCTGTGGCACTTCAGCTTTAGTTACTTTCCTTAATTAATGTCATATTTGCAAAGATGTACAAAAACACTGTTTAGGTAAATGATGTGCATTCATTAACTATTTAAAGCCCATGTCTTTTTTTTTTTTTTTTTAAATATTTGGAATGCCTCTTGCAATTCCTACAAATAACATTTAAAGCCTTAAGGGATCTGTAAGTGCCTAACAAAATCGCCAAAATTTCATTAACTGTTAGGACAGAAGGTGCTTGTGTCAGGCATGTTAAGAGCCCTCAAAATCCATACATGCATGTATTTCTAAATACCTCTATGTTAAAAATTTGATCCTCGCATGCAAAGAAAAAAGAAAACTTCTGTTGTGCTACGGAGTAACAACATCTAAGTTGCACCACGCAGTAACAACATCTAAGCTGTTACTAATAGTGCTGTGTGGCTAAGGGTGGTTTCCTTGCTCTGGGTAGGCAGAGAAACAGTCTCTGATATTCTTTTACTGTACCGCAGAGCACAGTCCATAAACCGAAGACGTCTTTTCCGGGCTTTTTTTTTGTAAACTATGCAACACAGAACAGAATATTTAGTGATACAGACTTTTCTAAAAGCTGAGGCATAAAGAAACTGCTATTGCAATGGAATAAGATGTATTTTTGAAAACTACATACTTATTTATAGTCCTAGGGTGTGCTTGGCTGACGCAGTTGTAGCACATGTCAGTAAGCCAGATAAACCACAGGAAACCCTCAGTATTTGTCCTGGCCTGTTCAACTTAAAACAAATTTCAACATTTCAGTAAATACTTCTCGAGAGGGTTAACAACTGGTATCGCTATAGTCCCATCAAGGGTAAGACGTCATTAAGTCTCTACTTTGTTGGGATTTTTATAGCAAACTTATCTTTTTTGGCCCTGTTTGCTGTAGAAATGCATTTTTACCACTGCCACAGCAGACAGTGCTGCTTAAATAGTTGGGGACATGCAAAGGGAGAGGCTGTGCTGGGCATGAGGAAGGAGGCAACAAACCCCAGCCAGGAAACACGCTGTCAAGCAGGGTGGTTTTGAAGGCTGCAATGATATCGGCTGCATTTGGGTCATGGAGCCGGAGAGCGGCCACAGGCCCATGATGCACACACGTGCATTGCAAACCTGAGCGATGGGTTGCATGGGGCATGCGCCCAACTGTGCACAACTCACATGCCAAACTGTACAAGTTTCTTTTGTTTTTGAGGTTTTCAGGAGGAAAAGCTGTGTGTGCTCCTCTCCTCTGCCTGGGACAGGGGACATACACAAACAGAGGAATGAAGTCGAACTAGACAGGTCCTTCTGCCTCCTCAAATTTCTGCCTCTTTGCAATGGTAAACAAAAGTCTGTTACTGGTTGGCAAAGAAGCAACTATTTTAAAGACAAAATTTTAGGGCCAAATTCTTAGTCTAGATAGCCTGTAACTCCAAGAGTAACCCACTTAACCTCCTACACTACCACCAAAGACAAGGAGACCACCATGACATTGAAGAACATCATAGTCCATCTTCTATAGATCAGAAATATCTTTTATGATAAGTTGTAAAATAGGCATCACAGCAGGATTGCTTGGGAAACAGGAGTTGTGTGCCCCTGTTGTCTTCCCCTCCAACTTACTGCAACTCACTTTGTTCACTGAGGCTCCACCACCACGGCAGCTGGTTTCTGCTGGGGAGCTCAGGTATCACTAGCAACGTGGTTGTGGTAACCCTGAGCTCAGCAGCTACTCACAGATCAGGAAAGAAACATCTCGGCTTCCTGAGAGTGCTTTGCCATCCGTGCTGGCCCTTGTGTCGCTAAGTACCCACCTGCTCTTCCCAACCGGCCAGTTTACAAACCGGTGACAAACGAGTCAACGTCAGGGGGCTGCAATCAGTTTCCCCTTCCATCCCTTAACACCCTATTCTGACTGTACACCAAGCTTCATCCCACAGCAAATGCACATTGTTGTATGTAGTATATGTTGCAAAGTGGGTCCTATGGAGATTGCAAAAAGCAATAGCAACAAAACCAATTCTGGCGAGAAAAATTAATTGCGTGCGTATTTGTAGGACTGCGTCCACACAGTATAAGCTGTAGCTAAAAATGAAAGAAAATTAGTGAAAATATGAATTAATATAAGTGTGCATAATTAAGAACAAGCACACTGTCATAATTTTCAATCTTTGGAATACGTGGAAAATATTCTGTAGAGAATGGGACAGTTTAGCACATCATTTGCAATCTTAAACGCTTTCCTAAATAGAAACAAAGGAACAGTAATCATATTGAAAGCTATTTTAAAAGGAAGCAGAGCTTGTGCCTGACCCAAGAAAGCAGGTAGACCTCCACTGCCTTTTAATCAAAGAGAACGGAATGAGGAAAAAGATAACTATAGGAATAAGGGATAGAGACAATGAATAGCTTGAAAGATTAAAAGCAGATCAAATTCAGTTATTATGTTTGCAGAAATATCAAAGCATGATTATGCCATTTTCACACATCATTATTTGACTTTCTATGGAATTAAAATGAACACAATTAATAAATAAAAAGTATCCAGTTAAAATAGAAGCATGGGGAACCTTTCTACAACTGCAGCTAAATTGTTGCAGCGCTTTCTACGCCCTCATATATCATTTGTATCTTGAATATATTAACTTTGAGTTAGGCGTAAAGAATTGCATTATTATCAGTCACATTAAAAAAGCAGACTCTATATAAACACGTTGGATCACTCTGGCAGATACACATGAGACAGGCTGCAAAAATTCGAGTGCAGGATACAGAATATTACAGTGCTTTCCATAAAACATCCTCCTCTTGAATGCCATTTAATTACAGTATCTACTTGGTTTCCTTTTCAATTTCTTTCCTTCTTCCATCTCTTCTAGTAAAACCCTCAGTGCAACACATGGATGTAATGACTTTAGCGTTACGTTAACTGGCTTGGGCCCATTTCTAATGCAAGTATTCAGCATGCCAAGGGACAGCCTCGTCACACCTGGGAGGTGGTGTTCACCTGCTTCAGCAAACTGACAACACCATCACAGCATTATGAATAATGAACCGCATAGAAACAATCACTCTGATCTTCCGCTTATACCCTCTCCTTCCACTGGAAAAAGCAAACACCACATCTGACCACTAAGCAAGAAATTTGCAAATAAAAAAAAGGAAGCCTTTAAACAAAATTTAAATTTGCTACAGTCACCTGAAACATGTATGGTCCAAAGGCCTCTTCCAGTATTGTAATTGCTGTTTTCTTTAAAATCATTGGGACATCAGTCTGACAACTGCAAATATACTTCTGATTCTTAAAATGACTCACAGAGAAGGAAGGAGAAAGAAAAAAAAAAAAGAGGGGGAAAAGAAAAAAAGTTAAACCAACTCTATCTAAACTCCTTGCAAATCTCTAAATACATTTTCTTCTGCTTATTGGTTCTACTTTCAAAAATCCCATTCTACTTTCTATGTTACAATAATACTCTCTTCTTGCCATTAATATTGTGTTCAGTGAAATGCTAATATTTTTCAGTTCACTGTCAGAGAGAACTAAATCTACAGCAAGCTAATCTGCCATAAAGTCATGTTTTATACACATGACTACAAATTGAGTTTTACACTCCATGGAAAGCAATCTTCCATCTTTAAGGGTATCATGAGACACAGAATTAGATCTATTCTTCTGGCATTACTAAATCATAAGATGAAATATAATTTGACGTGCAAATGATATTGTAAACCCAAGGCAATGAAGCACTAAGAATGTTTTTAGTACTAAACTTACTTGTTTGCTTAGTATTAAGAGTCTTTTTGAGAAAATTAGTCGCTATTTATAATGGAAACAGCATTACATAAACTTTTTTCCATAACACAGGTCCTAGACTAGAGACTGAAAGCCCCTATGAATTTATTTCTACATTGGGCATCTGAGTTTAAACATGTGTTTCTCATCTTTTAAGCTCCAGAGACGTGAGCACTGGGAGTCTGTCACACCTACAACTTCTATTTCAGATACTCAGAGTAACGGTTTTTTTAATCTGGATGTCATTTAGAGCTACTGTCACTTGTCAAGTTTCCAAACAACTTAAAAATAAACCAGCTAATGTATTTTTCTGTTTACACTGGGAACAGGTTTTTGGTCACTTGATCTCACCAAAGCAAGCCCGGGAGTATTGGCAAAGTGCTTATGGAGATGTTTTCTCAGGTAAAAGGAGATACCACTGGAAGGGTGGTTAAGTGCTGCCTCCTCACAATACTAGATGTTATCTTGGAAAATGGAAATGATCCCTCCAGCAATGCCCTGGCCACTTATTTACTTGTATTTATAGTCCCATCTCAGCAGGGCTGGGAGGGGGACCAGTTTCCCCTTGTAACCCTTTATGTACTTGAACTCAAAATGTCTTAATACAGTGCTGTCCTCTCTCTTTCTGTCATCAGTTAAAGACATGCAAAGATGTCCCGATATTCACATTCTGGCCTTGCTTAACTCTACTTGCCAGTTTAAACCAGAAGGGTCAGTATCTGTTTTTGTACCACTATGTCAGCATAACAAGAAAAGAAAAGAAAAGGCTTTCTAATGCCTTTTCAAGATGCAAACCCAAGAGTATCAGTCAGATGTGTTGCTGTTCAAGCAACAAAGAAGTTGTCCTTCAGGACTTATGTTGTCCAGGGTTACTAAGAACCCCTCTTGGTGTTTATTCCTTTTCAGCCCAGATGAGGGGCAAGTTACACCAGGGCCAACTTCTACTCTAATCTGTCGGCCTTCTTGCATGTTGCTGTTCTCTTCCCTACTTCCAGAAGAAGCGTCTACACTTGGAGTGTGTCTACAGGGGAAGTGGCACAGTCCGCTTTCACAGCAGAGCAGACTCCTCACTCAGAGGCAATCACAGCACCCTGGGGATGTCTACAAGCAAAGAGTGCCTTGGTAAGCTCACCTCTGTTAACTGCACATTAACTTCCCAATGCAGAGAAGCTCTTTGTTACACATCTTCCCTCCTCTTCTTCCAACTGCCTCCTTCAAAAACACTTCTTCCAGAAGAGGCATTAAACCTATAACTTGCTGCACTAGGTAAATGCAGAAAGCAGACAGACTGTTGCCACTCTGCAGTTTATCAAAAAGAGCCAGAAAAGTAACCAAGTTCATGTGGCTGAGCTGAGACTAGCTAGAGGTAGAAAAATTCAACAAACAGGAAAAATACTAAAATCTGTGTTAATCCATTTAAGAACATATCATGCGTTCCACTTGCTTAACTTCTTTTTGTTGGTGGTCAACTAGTGTCAATCATTACCTGAATAGGTAGCTTTTTGTATTAACTTCTAGAGAAACAATCCCTACATTTTGATAATCTCCGCCAACAAAAGATCAGGATACTCCCACCTTTGGAGGTGATTGCAAGTGGCAGTATCTAAAGATGGGTCCAAGCATGAAAACCAGCCAGTAACCCATTGGATCACAACCTGAACTGGGGAACTCAAGTTGCTCTCCAGCTCTTTGGAGGAATCAGCCAGGCGGGGCAGTGGAAGGAGAATGATTACAAGTGACTGCACATCACTTTGCATCCATCGGCATGCTAGTTTTCGGACGGAATAGGAAATTATGACCAATGCCAATCACTGTACTTAGTTCTGCTGCACACACTGACACTGATGGAATTGTATCACATGGCATCTAGATCACCAAACGCGTTCCTTTTCATGGAGAAGTGAACAAGAAAATATTGCTAATTGAGACACAGGAGCACCTTATGGCAGACTAACACTTGGTACAAACAGCTCTTTGATGTGTATAGAATGTATTTCTTCAGGAATAAGCAAGTTCATTCTTTCATTAAGAGTAACACTTTGGACTTAAAATAATTCCTTTCATCAGAAGACTGTGGAACATTTTACAAAGATGGTGAAGTATTATTAGTATAGTTTTATGTAGGGAGAAACTGAGGCCAAGAGAGATTAAGGTAGTTACTTGAATTTTTCCCTCACAGCTAGGAATACAACACATTTATCCTGATTCTGAAACTGTGCTTCAAACTACCAGACTGTGCTGATATCAGAGAAAAATTTGAAGCCAAAATGCACTACTGTTTGACACTGTCTTAGAAAGTTCTTTGCAGAGGTCTGAAGAAAAATGGGTCTAAACACAAAAGCCAAATCTACAGGATCCTGAATCCATCTAATCAAACTTATAAGATGGTGAACATTTCCAATTTTTTTTCTCCCCTTTTTAAAACTTCTTAGAGGTAAGACCCATTTTTCACCTCTGTGCCAGAAGTTATTTTACCCGTGGATATGATTAATGTGTATGTATTTAGGAACCGAGACACAACGTGCAATGTGGCCTATTAAAGGACTGTGATACTTTATAGATATGTATTGCATTCACATGCAAAAGAATTAAAGAAGCAGAATTGCTCAAGTGATGTGCACAGCAGATCTTGGAAAAAGAAATGCATCCAAATCTCAGGTTGTTCTTGTTTCAGCTCTGAAAGATGATACACTTGTTCTCTTTTCTATTAAATTTTAAGGAAAATGAATCCTGAGTACTTGTTACAAAGGGTGGAAGAGGACAGTGAACAAGAGGAAACCCTCCCCAAAGCAGTTCAGTTGTTACTTTTTTAAATCCTTTCCACTCACATGAAACTGCAATTTTGGTGCCCCAGGTCACAGAACAAAATCCTGGGGTTTTAAGAGCATTTGGACACATGGAGGGAGGGAGAAGAAAGGTGGCAAAATGGGGATGCGGGCAAAGATGAGAGCAATCAAATCTCATGATTTATGCTGTGTAAGAGGAAGGATCAGCTGTGAATACAGCTTTACATTTCTGAAACTTCAATCAGCAGAAGTTACTCTTAAGCATCAGGTTAACATCACTACAATTACAAAGATACAAAAAATACTGGTCCGCTTCTGTGGAAAAAAAAGTTCTTCTGTTTTCCTCTTCTCTCCACTTGCCTATCTTTTTTCAATACTGATTGCATTAAAACCAGAATATTTGATATATTTTTTAAAGTTAATATGTCTCCTATATTTTCTTTTCTTTGCACAATTAGCTATAAGATAACTACAGTATTTCTGAGCTGGAGCACAGCCTGCAGTCCAGTGTCAGCTACAGGTATTAAAGCATCTCCGTTATTCTTACTGAAAGGATCATATACAGTCTTACTCTAAATATGATGTCTTTCACAGATCTCTTATGCTGCACTGGCATATTTAAGCTGCAGTTGAGAAAACCTGATAAACAGGTAAAGACCACATCAGATCAGAACTGTGGTTTCCTTTGATAACTTTGGCACTTTTCAAAGGAAGGCCTTGGGAAGAGTACAAGAAAAATAAGGAATCAGTGATGTAAATTATAAATACTAAATTGTTTGGAATTCAGGATATTTCTCCGCGGCTCCTATTTTCCCCTGCCTACATTCCTTAAAGAGCATGCATGAAGGCTGCAGCTGCAGACTCCTTTGTCTCCCTGGCCAAAACTCTCAGGAAGAAAATCCCACCTACTTCAGGCTATAAATAAATGAATTCCTTGATTCAAATAGAGACATCATAAACTGGGGGGGGGGAGGAACAACAAACCCAAAACCCAGAAAAGAAGTCACCTTCTTTTCACAACAGTCTCTGCCCCACTTGTTTCAGTCCAGTTCATTGTTATTCATACCCATTCCTTTTCTATAAATATTTGTCTGGCATTTGTCAAGACTTATGTTTTAAAAATGAAATTCTATTTGGGGTTTTACAGTACGGGAGACTATTATATATACATTATCCTTATGTGCATGATTGGGGAGAATAGATGATTTGTGAAGTTATCTATTATGGGGAATAATCAAGATTAATGAGCCCTATGGCACTTGCTGAATGCCTCCAGAGATTTATTACTCAGGTTGTTCGTTTTTCTTGTTATGTTGGTGCTGTCAAGAGTCCTATAACAAATGCAAACACAGACGTGTATTAATTGCAAATGTAGAACAAGGCTACTGTGATGTTGCTAAAGACTTGCAACTCTGCTGTTTGTATAGCATCTTCACTGGCTGTAAGATTTCTTATCTGCCAGGTTTCTGATAAAGTTTCTATTTTGGTACATAACACAATTTTTTTAAATGCCTAAAAAGATAAAGGGGCAGGGGGCGAATTACAGAGGAAAGAGAATTCTGTGTCCATCTTACTCTTAATAATGCAAGCTCTGGGCAGAACTGGGTGACAGACCCCTGTCACTGTGCAGGGCTGAAAGGTTGTGCAGCCAACCTCTGATTTTATCACAGGTACCTTTTGAAACAAGACTTTAAAAACTCCGGTCATTGTGGCATAAATTAAGTTCCTTAAGAAACACATGAGCTCTGTTGTACTTCCAAACCTGTCTAAAGATGCCGTTATAACACTCATCTGTCAAGATGCTAATGCTGCTTTCATCG
>NW_008824544.1:1618246-1640631 GCF_000699105.1 Pygoscelis adeliae | reverse complement strand
GGAAGTATTTAAAAGACGTGTAGATGAGGTGCTTAGGGACATGGTTTAGTGGGCATGGTGGTGTTGGCTTGACGGACTCGATCTTAGAGGTCTTTTCCAACCTTAATGATTCTATGAAAAGCTCAGTATGTTCTGGGAAGTTTAGGTAGCTGCACTTCTCTGAATGTAAAAATGTTCAAGAAGAGCTCCTCATTTCTTTTAAGCAATCTTTTTCCTGTATTGTATATCTTTATCAATGCCATCAAGCTGAATACCAATCAGGAGTCGCCGTGCTTAACATACACCGTTCATCCTGAATGGAAAAAATTAAAATATTTCAAAAATAAAAAAGGCCATTAAAAAAAAAAATTAAATGGGAAGGATCAATGTTACTTTAAATATTCCCTGTGCTGAATCTTAAATTCAAGCAATGCAACACTGACCTAAATTAATGACAAGGTAGTTCATGGATGCTAATGAAATACACAGCATGTGTATCTTAGTGTCACGACGCCTGTAGCTTTACTCTTGAAGGAAGCAGTTGCTCTGCCAGTTTTCTTCTTCATTAACACTGATGTGGACAGACACCTTACCCCTTCCAACCTTCTCTCACAGGATTTGCACAAGGGCCAGTTCCCAGCAGCAGACATTCACAGGTCTCTCCTGTGCTCTCTGGTGTGAGTTCAAATCAGAAGGTGTAGAGTTTTCATGTTTACGCATTCATACCTAAAAATACATTTCTGCCTCCCAGGCAGATGTTTTTCTGATTCACCATGCTGGCATAAACACAAAATGTGTGGGATGATTTTAATAGCTCAGCAGTATTAATGTACAGGAGGGTATAATAACGTTGCAGCAAACAGTGATATAATGAAAATATATCTAGCTCTTCTCTCTCAAAATAGCACAGTATATGAGGACCTGGAAGGACCCACTGAATTGTTCCCTGGTGGAAGAGAAATCCAACAAAAGCTATTTAAGACAAACATGTAGGTGCAACTTCAGGTTTGGAAGTCACCATGTTACAGTTTGAAAACATCTGGGAGAGCCTACAGGAAAAAAAAATCCCTGAGCACTTTCACCATTATTTTGCTTATTTTTACTTACACGTTTTCTACGGGTTTCTGGGGAAGACAGGCTACTAGGTTAGGTGGACATTTAACTTGGTCCTGTAAAGCTGTTCATATGCTTTTATACAGCTAGTGCTGAAGTTCAAATAGATTTCAAAAAAGATTTAAACCTCTTATTTTTAGTCACATCTTAAGTTAAAAAGGATCATAGTCTAGCTACTAAGCATTGCTCCAGGAACAGAAGTCCCCCCCCTGGAAAATAATTTCCCATAAAATCTCAAATCCTCCCTTTTCTCTATTCCCCACTCCTTACTTTTGTAACTCTCCAGATTCAGAAGATAAACTTTTTTTGGATGAGAAGTTGTTCTGTTTTTGTGAAATCTGCAGGTATGCTTGGGAGGCACTGCAAGTAGTATTAGCAATAGTAACAAACACCCCAAAATGAGAAATGTAGCAAGTCCTTTGAAAGGACTGGAAAGGATATTCTTTTCATTGAATAACTACATGCACTCATGTTTCTTCTGATCAGAAATAAAATACAGCAGAAGTTTGTTTCATTTAGGTATGCAGTTAGTACCCAAGTAATTTGCCATGCTGGGAGAACAGGGTCATGTAAGATTTAGACATACAAATTAGAGAGTCATCCCTGTCTAGTAATCCGCTTTTATTTCTCTCTTAACATATGGAAAAAAATGTAAAAACCTGGAGATATACAACAAGGAAATAGCAGCATAGTCCCAAATGTTTTTTTTTTAAAAATCAACTCAAATAGATGTGTATTTATGGCAGACTAAAAAAAAAGAAAACGTGTTATTAGATAGCTAGAACACACCAATTCTTTGCCTTTGGCTGCTACTCTGCCTTACAATGAAACAAGTTTTCATATACTTGCTACCTAGACTGATAGGTACTGTCTGAACAACAGACAACTTCCCCATTTCCTTAAGTGTTAACCATTTGCAGCAGTAATTTGTATAACTTCAGGCAATAAGTTAACGTGAGACAGCTATCAGAGAGAAAATTCAGACAGATGCAAAAATTGGGACAATCATTATTATTTTCGCATACGTAAGTGTTAGCAATCGAGGGGGAAAACCTGTTATATCTGTTTAGAAAACCTGGAGCAGAACCAGTCTCACTGCATCTGTTAGCAGACCGCCAATGGATTATGGATGCTCCGAAGACTAAGGCAATGCATGCAACTTCAGTCATGAGACAGGCAAGATGTCATGCAGTGCAGAACAGATTCCCTACGTCAAAGACTAGAAGGAGGGTCAGAATCCCTTAAATTCACACACATGGCCAATCGGCAGAAGCTATATCACTTTTCTTTAAAACACCTTCTTCCGAAGACTTTTCAAAAGAGTGAACAACTCTAGACCAATCTTCACTGAAAAAATCTTACGGGAATATCTACCAATTTAAGAGCTTGGCCCTGTCTTCTCAGTAGCCTCACATAAGTATGTGAGGGCTCCTCTGAAGCCTTCTCCTCTACTGGCTGAACAAGACCAGGTCCCTTGCATGGCACAATGGTGGGAAGACAACAAGCAACATATATAAGTTAAAAGAAGACTATCTTACTGGATAGAAGGAGAAATATTTTCCCCATGAGGACAGTCAACCATTGCCCACAGGTTGCCCAGAAACACTATGCAATCTCCATCTTGGGAGGTTTTCAAGGCCCAACTGTATCAAGCCCTGAGCAACCTGGTCTGACCTCACATCTGACACAGCTCTGAGCAGGAGGTTGGACTAGAGACCTCCTGAGGGACCTTCCAACCTGAGTTAT
The DNA here is from genome assembly GCF_000699105.1 of Pygoscelis adeliae. Classification (NCBI taxonomy): domain Eukaryota; kingdom Metazoa; phylum Chordata; class Aves; order Sphenisciformes; family Spheniscidae; genus Pygoscelis; species Pygoscelis adeliae. Next base: position 1,637,793 of record NW_008824544.1, on the reverse strand, counting down.
CACATGACACTATTACTACTAGCAGCAGCAGCACTTAGTAATATTTTCCAAAAAATGAGAAGTGACAATGGAAAACCATCACATCATGAAGGGATGAAACTGAAATATCAGAGTACAAAAAAAGTGAATTCTTTTTCCATGAGCAGCGTAACCTTCTGTCATGCACCACAGCAGCAGCTCAAGTCTTATGTGACAGGATAGAGAGCATCAAAGTCTTTTGGTTTCGATAAATTATAAGCCACCTACTAGCAAAGAACAGCTTTCTTGCAGAGGCTAAACATCACCAGATCATCTGAGATTTCATTCAGAAAACCTGTCCCACTTTGCTACAAATGGTGATTTGCAGCAATTGGGGATTGAGATTTTTGCTCTCTGCATATGGCAACATACTGGATGTAGGAATGAGTGATGGATATTTTATGCCTGATAATGTAGGCATCCTGAGAAAGTAGATACTTGATTTCTCTGTACCTGAAAACAGAAAAGAAAGCTCTATGTAGGTTATATCAAATTGCAAACTCAGCTTGTACTTTAAACACGGGGAAGTTATTCTTGTGTTTTCTAGAAGAGCTGATATTATACATACACATGACAAAACCATAAAAAAGAAAACTAAAACAAGGTGACATATATTTGAAGAGAAAAGCTCCTACAGTGGTTGAAGTTACAGAAAACTTTTAGCAGCCCCTAAGGAAGTGCTGTTAGAGTAATTTGGTATTCAGTGTAGGATCTGCAAGTGCTAATAAGGTCACCCTTTCACACACCCTTTAGTTCTGCTTCCATAGGAGAAGTTACTGCAGACAAAGAAAGAAAAACCCCATAAGTGAATGCTAGATGTGTAGTTTGGAACCACTTCCCACCCAAACAACTTGAAAGACAGAGACCAAATTATAAACAACCTGAGACAAAAGCTACTAACTTGTAGCTGTTGGCCAGTTTGATTCCAAAGGTTCAACTCCACATTTTCAGCACCTTAAAAACCAGATAAGATGGTCAGACACCACCAGACTATCTACATAATGATGTGCTTCAAAGTCCAAGAACCATCAGCGAATAGCTCAAACTTACAAATCATCTCTAAGCTATATGAGTCAATACAGTAAAAAAGAAATTTTTTTTTTTATATCCTCAATGAGATTTTCCCAAAATCTAATCACCGTGACAGTCAAAAAAATGGAGAGTATCTTAATACTTTCACTACAATTCAAACCCTATTATGGGGCCACATAGCTGGCAAGACGGACAAAGGAAAATGTAAAACATGTGGCACTGGAAGCGTAGAAGACCCATATGTGTCAGAAAGGAGTTTTATGTGATTCTGGAGAAAGACAAATGGATGACACAAAGATGTGGCTTATTCAGACAGGCTTCATTTCATATAAAGCTCTGAAGTTCAGAAATTTGTCATTTGTTATAATGTTTGTAAGAATAACTAGTGGTCGATTCTGCAGGCTGGCTAACTGCTGTCTGCTGACTGTTTAACGATGCCTAATAAAGTCGTATACGCATATATAAATTTTATTTTACAGGTTAATTCAATTAACAGAAGTGAGCAGCTAAAGACAGAGTATAGCAAGCCAGCAGATGCAGAGGGACTACGCACAGAGCCCTAACTGCTTGCAGATATTCAAATCATAAATAAAGATCCCCCTCCTCTGCTGTGTACATTAAAATGGATATTTCCAAGATTGACTGGAAATACTTAACCGCTTTCCAGAGAGGCCTAAAAGTAACACCTAAAAGCTTTACTGCACAAAGAAATATGGCTCATAAGACACCTAGTGCTAATTTATTTTTCTGTGCTACACTTTCATGCTGTATATGTCCACGTATGTATCTGTGCTATACTTTCAGGCTGTACATTTGCAGTTTTTAGAGTAAACACCACACTGATCAGAATACCACCTTGTCTTTCAACTTTGCCTTCTTTCTCCAGGCATTTTGAACACAGAAGGATCATGATTCTGCTGTGAGACATAACCTATGTTTCACAGATGGGAAAATTAAGTCTGAGTGTTAGTGCCTGATTTCACCGAGCTTCAGAAGCCTCGGTAACTACCACATTAGTAACCCAGCCATCCTCCTTCTTTCTACAGTCAATAATGAGAAATAAGGGGACCAGACTGCCCTGCCAAGGATGCCTACCTCTCCCTTGACATTAGCAGGATTTTAGGGTAAATGGACTTCTTTCAGGTTCTGCGAGGTGCGGAGAGCATTAACCCTATTTTAGGTACTTGCTGCACATAGATGCCTCTAGGGAGAGCAGTAACATCACCCAGACACTTCTTCTAACTACCTACCTAAAATCTGACTCAGCCCCTGCAGGACTTTATCCACTGCCATACACTAGAGCAAAAAGACTATTAAATCTATAGACACACCCCATAAGAGATGAAGTGCTAGGTCACTAGCAGATAAAGGAATAAAAGCAGGACTCAACTCCCACCCTTCAGTTTCAAATGCCAGATCATGTATTTTTTAAATCCTCTTTAGCTCCTATATTCATCTTCATGCCAAATGGTACGGTCTGACTGACGTTTTTCACCTTTCATGTATAGGAAGCTATAGTGAGAGAAACGATGGGGACGGTCATTAAATTCCTAGTTTTTAAAATTTTGGCTAGAATTGAGATCCAATATTAAGTCAGTTAAATGGGATTGTCAAAAAGAATAAAATCTTGACTAATATCTAATGAAAATCAGGCCTTTTCTTCCACTTGTTGGGAGCACAAGTTTTCCTATCTATTCTTGGCCATTAGTTAAAGGCGGTAAACATAATTCTCAATTTTCTCAGCAAAATTTATGGTCGGTCTCTCTCACAATGTGGACAAAAGACATTTCTTCTTTCTTTCAGGTAGTTCAATAGGCTAAAGAAGAAAAATTCCTAGAAAATGTCTGCCTACTACTGAAGAAGGAAGAAAAAATTGTGAGCAATCCAAAAAGAAAGAGAGCATCGTGAAAGTGCTGCAGAGTCTTTAAAGGGCAGTCGAAGACTCAGAGCAAGAGCTCTGAGCCTGGTGCACACAGGTCAGTCAGCACTTTCAGAACTTGACGGAAGTATTTTGGGGGAGATGAAACAACTGTACAATGATACTGTGCCAGGCACTGTTTCATTAGAAAAAAAGCTGGAAAATGTTTTGATCAAAGTTATTTCCTCTTTCCACACTTGCTACAGCTACCGAAACACAGAACAGAAGGGGAAATAGTCCTGCCTCGCTCAAACCTGCAGCACTACGAAGCTGGCCGGAAGCATTAGTAAGTTTTGATGTTTTGGGATGCTTTTCTGTTATTTTGTTTTTCTGTCTTTAAGTATGAAATACTACCTACACCCACAGGCTATGCTCAGCTTGAGTGCAATTCAGCTGAATTCCATGGGGTAATAACATTTTGCTCTTGCATGTCTTAGAAGTACCACAAGCCACACAAAAACCCCCACAAACATCAATGAATAATTCTCAGAGGAGCCTCGGAGCTTTTACCACTGTCCATAAGTAAATTGAGGCACAGACACACAAAAAAGCCCTCCCTAAAGCCTTGTGAAATCTGCAGGTAGAGCCACAGCTAGGACACACCAGGCACTTCTCTCCTGTTCGTTATCCTGCAGGCTTCACGTTACCGACTGTTTCCCAGAAAGTCATCCTTGCAAGCATAAATTTTCATAGCTTTTATTCACTTTTAGGCCTGGATTCTTTGTATACAGAGACTAAGGCAAAAGATAGATTGGTAGCCTACCATACTAAGCATTCACTGAAGCAACAATAGAAGTATTCAGAAGTGGGACAACTGGGAGATGCAGACCTGGGATGCAGCATCCATCCCAAGGCAGAGTGGAATAGACCCAAAGTGCTGGAGATGCTGGGCCTGGTTTTCAGTGCTGCACAAAGCAGGGTTATCATGGTCTTCCTCCTCATCCCATCTTTTAAATACGTGCAGTTCAATTTATTCAGTACTCCGAACTCTGCGACTTAATTCCTTTTGTCTATGGTGCCCAACACAATAGGACCTCGATCCCTTGTTGGAGCCCCTTAGAGCTATTGTAAAACAATAGCTTTACTCTGGTTTATCCAGCCCTAGTCAATGAAGCTTTAGAGGGTATTTTTTGCCTGCTCTGCCAACTAGATACTTCATAAAGTGAAACAGAATCTCTGCTTCCTTCAGGGCACCTGCTTTCAATTACAGGAAACATACGGCACCTTCAAATTTTTCAGCTTTCAACATCTGTGCTTTGCAGGTACAATTTGTTGCATTCAAATTACTGCTAAACCTGCAGAATGGTGTCGAGCTTTCAGGGGCATGCTTGAGAAACACTAGAGATGGACAGAAAGTAATGGCGTTTGCAATCGCTTTTTAATGACTGATTAATGACTGTTCTGAACCAAATCCTTTAAGCTGTTTAGAAACCTCACCTCGCTCCTCTTGGAAAGTCCATTCAGCCCCAGCTTGATTAGAAACATCACCTCTACCCTGTAGCAGACGAACATACTGACATTGCTATCCAGCCAAATACACCAGTCTCACACCTTCCTCTAAAAGATAACGCTATAAATAATACCTTTAAAAAGGAAAACAGCCTGTTATAACCAGTCAGTCACAGCTGGTCACCACGCTGGGATGAGACAGTGACAGCTACAGGTTTAATTCTGTTTTCTGCATTAGGTTAAACGTGTCAGTTGGGGACACACACATACACACGGACTTGTACTCTCCCACCTTTTCCAAGCAGCACTGGTCCATACAAAACACACCAGCTCAACTGAATAAACCCTCAAGATTTCTCCAGGCTGGTAGAGTATAACATAAACCTGAGTGCCCGTTCCTAGATGGACGTCCAGGCGCACTGATGGCAGGAATCTCAGTTTAATCATCACCGTGATGCTCTCTGTTACTTAGGTTCCTGCTGCTAGCCTACTGGCTCCTTATTTCAGCTGTCACCATATCATAGCTGGTTCTTGCCAAATCACATAAGCTAAAATATAGCTTGCTTACTGCTTCTACTGGGTCTAGCTCAGGAAAAACTTGCTGGTCCTAGGGAACACGAACCAGCAGCCCCAAGGCCTAATGAGGAGATAGAAAGTGGCAAGGAGAAGCAGCAGAGTGAACAATGAACACTACTGTTACAAGGAAAAAACAGGGAAACATTTGCTAATTCTAGACCTGCAAGAATAGATTTTCATGGACAGATGGATGTGAGATCTGTGGCAGAACAGGACTCAGGAATATGTTTGGTTCAGGAATTTTTCTGATTTAATTATGTTTGCACTTGGATGTAAGTTAAGTCACAGCTCAACCATTAACTGTGCTCTGCTATGACATCCACCCTTCTATATTTGATTTTGCTAACTGCCTAATGTTTTGCAGTGAGTTTTTGATAAGTGTGTGTTTGCAGGTTTTCGTGACAGACTAATAACACCAAAGGAGGCTCCAGGAACGTTTTAAGTAAATATTATGTGTATATTTTCTCAACAGTGTCTGCCTACCAGCACCTTCAGAGCTGCATAATCTTACCTAGAATACGTTTGCATTCTGTTTGCACTAACCAACGTGGTCCATACTACTAAGCAAACTGTTATTTGATTAAAACATTACGCAGAATGTAGTTCCAGGACACACAGTCATGTGGCTCTGAAGAGGTAGCAGTTTCTATTTCTGTCTTGCAAAATTCTGCTTGCCATCATTAGGAATTTCTTTATCAATCATAATAAAGAATGAGTAGATGTAAGCCTTCACCTGGGCCAGGAACTTCTTTAGGTATTTTAAAAAACTATTTGTTCTTCTGCCCTTGTCTTCTCCCTTCTGTACTGTTATTCCCTATTTAGATGAAAATTCACAAGGGGATGGATGCCTGGAATGTAGGTCCAGCTGCAAATGATTAGAATTTGCAAGAACTTCAGAGCAGGCATCTTCTCTTACTGTGTCAAGAGATGACAGAACATCAATACAGGGAAGATGCTCAAGCTTGGTGGAGAGCAGATGTTAGGCATCTTAACTTTTTCTAGTAATTTATTATATTGTCATCTTTACGGCTGCCACCAGCAGATGGTTTGGAGTGGTAGCCAAACTGAAAAGAATTGAATAGTGCCACTGACTGCATTACATGGACAAGAACTGATTAGGGCATTATCTTCTCTTCTGAAATATGAGAATTGAATTCCACGCTCAGACATAGACTTCCTGTGGACATGTCTCGTTTGGGGTATACTAATAGTACAATCTAAACTACGGCAGTCGCCTATATAGACCATATATGAAATAAATTTAAGCTAAGCTAGTTACTAGTAACAGCTGTGAAAGCACAGGCTCTGAAACTCATCTGCTGCAGACAAATCTCTAATCTCTTTGGCTCAGATTTAATAAATCTATGTGTGCAGGATTCCCTATTTAGTCCATGAAGAGAAATAATCATTTTAGAGGGCAATTCAGACTTCAGGTGGACTAAAATGGAGGTAGCAATGTCTTTCCATTGACTATAGAGGCATCCTAGGGCAACTGTAGATAAATACTATCTAACTGTAAAGGAGGATAACAGCTTTTTCACAGCAATATCATGAAGATGAATAGAATACATATGGCTTAGAATAATGCCAGCAATTATCTACCTCAGTTAGATCAACTTTCTTGTTTTCTGTTCAACTTGTCTGCTAATAGTACGCCAATATACATCTGCTCTGTAAAGGCAAAGTATTCCCTTTCTATTTCAACAGTTTAAGGTGTTGCTACGAACCTAAGACCACAAAGGACATCCCATGTCACTGAGCTTGGTCCCCAGCCAATATGGGTAAACCCAAATAATGATCTCATTCATCACGTTCAAGCCCTGTAGCCCAATAAACACAGTGTTGCTGGTACCAGTAATAGGCCACAGACGTTGTGCTGACTCTGCACGGCCTCAGGACCCAGGCACGTCAGGCTGGCCTACACTCCAGCCCAGAGCTTCATTTTAGCTGCTTTAGCTGTAGCAGCAATTTTCCTAATGACCAGGTGGCTATTGCCTGATTTATTTTACTTTTGCTTATCTTCGCATAATGATGTGGTTTAAGTGTAATTTTTATACAGCCAGTAGTAACAAGTAGTTACTCTACGTAGGATGAAATACCTATGATCCCAGGATAATGGCAGAGTGCGGAGGAACACAGACATGGTATCACAGTGGAGGCCTCAGAAGAGGCGACGCATGATGCAGTGCAGAGGACTAGAGGCATGAGCCGATATCAGACCGGGCACAGAGTGACACTTAAGACCCCAGGGCTATAAAAATTCACCTATAGCCGGCTAAAGAAATGCAAACCTGTGGTTTTAGGGATAAGTAAGAAAAAGTATCCAACGTATCTAAGACATTGCCTACAGACTGAATCCAGGGGTAATGTGGTATTGCAAACCAGTGAAGAAAGAGCAAGGTGTAAAAGCATGTTAGAAAACAAAGATAGCCAGAAGCAGAGCCTAGAGTGAGAAGGAAGAAATCACCGTCAGCATCATGCTCCTCGTGGCAAAGAGGAAGAAGAAACCCTCACTATCAACATACCCCTCCCAGTGAGGCCCTTGGTACCTGACAACTTGCCATAACCATGACCCAGCTCCAAAAATTAAAGCCAACAGCCTCACAACCCATGGAGTAAGGGTGAGCAAGACGCCATAGAAAGGGGTAGGTACTCAGAAATGTGTGTATATCGATTTAAAATGTATTACTATTGAAGCCTTTCCCCCCTTGTAACAGTATTCCTTCTTTTCCCTTAATAAGTAGACCTGGACTAATAATAATTCTTTGATTAAACCATTAAGATTTCAATTACGCTAACAATAAAATTTTGCCTTTACAAAGGGCACATTTCATTTTGCCAAATCTTACAAAGATCTTGAGTGTAACAACCTTCAATATTAAAGCTAGTTATGCCTCTTGCCTTCATTCCTCCTCCAAGACAGCCAGTCCAAAAAACTCACAGCTCTGACCAAGGAAAAAAAACCTACTATTTTTTTAGCATGAAACCAGCCAATTTATATCCATTACTGCCTTGTGCTCCTCTGTGGCATTTACTCTTTCCATATGTTCCTGTACAGTGGTCTGTTAGGCACCACAGAGGCTAATCAAGACAAACCCTTTTTAGCCTCATCTTGTGGGACAGTCACAGCCCCTCTCATCTCTTCTCACTGTAGAAACCCCAGCACAGAGATTATTCAGCAAGTTTACAGTGAGACCTGATCCACTGGTTAAGAGGGAAAAGCGCAAACATGACAATTTTATGCTAATTTCAAACATTCGGGTTTGCTAGAGTAGTTTTTGAGTAGTAACAAAGCGAGTTGTAATAATTAACAATCATGATAATATGTTAATAGTTTTAATTGAAGTAATTTCTGTAGACAATAAGAATTATACCCTAATGTGTTAATTAATATGATTAGGAAATGTTGCGAAAATGAGTATGTAAAATGATATAACACGATATCTGGAAAGGCGTGTTTTACAGGGGATGGTTCCTCTGAGCTCTCCTCGGGGTGAGATTTATGGATGTTAACACACAAGGCTTCGGCGAGGTAAACAGCTGTTTCGATTTTAGTTATAATGAACATTAACTCTACATCGCCATTTCTGCTTAATTAAACCTCTGACTCTGCAACCAATCAAGAGCAAACAGAAAAGGTAACAGGCACTAATTGGGCCCTGTGCAATTTCAGCCTCAGCTTGCAGCCAGGCTGGTCTACCTAAACCAAAAAACTACCCCCAAAAAAGTTTCTCTCCTGCTCCCCTCTGCCAGTCTGCCCAACAATTTCTTCACTCAAAGCCAAACCACATGTATGCAGCATTAAAAAAAAAAAAAAAAGGATCATATGAAAGCAGTGCAAAACGTACAAAGTGAAAGATGAAATTAAATGCCTTGCCCAGGTAGTCACTTCCTTATTATTTCTTATACAACATAAAGCAAAAAACCTCCCAAACAAACTAAAAACCTCACAAAAGACTCTTACGAACCCTCCTGCCGGACAGATTGACAGCAAGCTACTGTGCTTTTTGATTAATCTTTACCCTCCCCTAGAGAGGATCATAACTGTGCCAGCACGGAGTTAAACACCAAACAAGCACACCGAAGAGACAGAGAAAGAAATAGCGTGCAACCTGCTTTTTAAACGCACACGTAAAAAACACAAGATGCACCTACTAATAGAGAAAACCTTAAAAACCGTAGTGCTGTGCCCCAAATGTGTTTTGAAGAGCATGCAGCCTCCCTGTACAAAATGTCCCCCCTTCCTCCTCACGACATGCATCAGTCAGCGCCGAAGCGGCTTCATCTGAGAGGAACCGAAGACTCGATGTGACAGAGTGCAGACTTCTCCTACCACACTTACAGAGGAGGGGAAAAAATAAAAAAAGAGGAACTTATGCCCTAGAGGACACAAGATAATTTCACATTATTCTGTTAATGAATCTTTAAGACAAGATAGGATAAGAAAATCGTTGAAATACCTCACAGCCCCTTAGACCTGGAAGTGACAGCTGCAGCCTCTCTCGAACCGCCTCACTTCACGAGCATGCTCCTGAAGGTTTCTTTCCGACCTACAACCTTTATCTGAGCTTCCTTTTTAGCTTAGTAATACTAAAAGTGTCGCTTAATTGTTACGCTTAAACCATTCGCTCGCTGGTTAACTTTTTTTTTCCCCCCGCAGCTGAAAGCTGCGAGTTCACAAAGCTAGTAGGCAAAAGCTAGGGAAGATATCCTGTGGTTCACTACCAACACACAATAACCCTTAATATAAATATACATATTAACTTGCAGCGCAGTAATAGTCAGTTGGGATTTACACGCACAACTAGGTTCATCTTCAAAAAGCACCATTTTGTAGCTCTCCAAAGGAAGTGGTAAATACCGTGCATGCTCTCGCCACTTCATGGGAGGCTGGCTACCTAAGCCCTGAACCGAGAGCAGACCTTAAATATAAATCACTTAATTGCTCATTTTATTTGATACCTAAGTACTTCATGCTAATGAAGTTAAGCATTAAAGGATTACAATGTGACAAATTATACACCCATCTCATAAAAGAAATACTACCAAAACAGAGCCGGATCTGAAAGGCTCTCGATAATGTACAGCGTATGTCTAATTTTAGATGATTCCTCAATCACTGGAGAGTTTGCAGTGTACACAGCCAACCCCGCTCAATCAACTGACTTTATCTCTATGGCTCCAGGTCACATTATCTCATGAATGAACTGTTATGTAGGTCAGTCAAGAGTCATCTTCTAATTGAATGCACGTTTCAGCCTTAGTATTTATGCTCTAGATATCAAGGCTGTAGACAATTGGGTGAGTCAAAAGAAAATATCAAGGAAGGGTTTGTGATAATTAGGCTTTGTTTCAGACAACAAGCATGCAGAAGCTTGTACACAGCTGTTTCTGTTTTAACTGGATTTAATACAGGTAGAAAGTGCTGGAGCAACAGGCTCGGTTGAGAGGGGCTTTGTTGGGTGGCAGATCAGATTTTAGCCACAAATCAAGCACTGTCCTGCTAACGTATCTCAGCTTGGCTGGGAAGTATATTGGTCTCTGCTGATACATGTACCAAATATGTGTCTGCTTACTTGCAGTAACTGATGACACCACCGCCTCCTTTCATGTAGGCCCCCAAACAGTCATCAGGAAGGAATATTTTCGGTTGCTCCCAAATCAAGGTGGATTCGAGACAACAGCAGAACTGAAAGTTTCCATTCTTTGTCGCCAATCTCCTGAGCCGTACTTGTACTTACACGTTTTAAGAGCGAGGTCTTCAAGGAGACTTCCCCATATGGTTCATGAACTGTTTATTTAACTTTGCAATCAAGAGGCTGATGTAAGGTACATTAGTTATAGCCCTGGTAATATTTAAGTAAAATGATGAATATCAGACTGGAGATGCTCAATGAAACTAAAGTGAGAGTTACTGCTTTATAGAAATGCTTTTGATCAGACATTTCTTTTCACTTCCTGTTCAATCCAAGCTACTCTAATTTAGACATAAAAGCAAAATTGTGACTGATTAAAATTGGGTCAGTGGTAGTTCCCGTATGAGGAAACACATGGCTTACAATCACATGAAAGCCAAGCTGCCTAAATGCAGCACTGCCTGTACTTTATAACTGTGACCCAGCAGCTATTTACTAGTTACTTGTGTATTTTCAATTTCAGAAACAACTCACAAAGGATTTTCTCCTCCTTTGTGCTCCCCAAACTTTAGAAATGGTTTCCTCGTGTGCAAAGGGTTAAAACTACTGAAGTGAAAGCAAAATGCCCAAGGCCAAGTTTTCCGGTAGCCTGTATACCTGGTTGCATTTTCATCTCCTGAGTCCTGACGGCTGTTATCTTCAAGTGTGCTGCAACATGCCCATTGTTGCTCTAGCAGTCTTTCTGTTTCTAAGAAGCTCCCCTACTTCTAAGCTTGCTGTTTAAAGCTTTAAAACCTTGATGCATGGGGGATGTAGAAGGGGGATGCAGGAAGGAGCACCTATTATATGGGAGATACCTTTTGCCATCTTGTGCCCCACCTACTTCAAAACAGGGCATTTTAAAAAGGTACCAAAGTAGCTTAAAAAACAAAACAAAAAATCCCAGCAACAACCACCACCATGCAAAAACCCCCTATCTAACCCTCTCCACATCTCCAATAAAGCCTTTGCTCCAGTGTTGTTCTCATCTCCCAGCAACTGCTTTGCACTCACATAGTGTGATTCTTAGGAGGATGTGAAAGCAGTTACAAACATCTGTTAATTAAGTCTCAATTTGCATGTGAGATGGGTAATATACTAATTTTACAAATGGGTATGTTGAACCACACAACACTGGATAAAGCTAGCCAACACAAGTACTTGAATACAAGCTAGAAGGAGGGAGACTGAGTTTCCTCGTTCTGGCTACTATTCTTCTGAATAAAATAAAGGCTACATAAGTGCGCCTGAGATGTTGACGGCTTTTACTTTGCAAAAAGACAAAGTGAGACTAATTTTTCAGAAAATAAACAGATATCTATACAAAACCAACACAAACCAGTTATCAATGAATAAATTGTGTCAGGTCCAATTTACAAGAAAGAGTATTAATGTCTTTTTAATGGCTGAACCAAGGGAAGGTCATTATACAATGTTTTAATTCTAGTACATTAGTGTTGCATTTATACATTAGCAGTTAATGTGATAATGTCAAACTCTCCACTAGTTGTGACATCATAAAAAAAAGGCTGGTTTAGTATTCTTGGGGGGGGAGGGGAAGGGAAAAATCAAGGCTATTATTAAGCTCCCCTACTTCAGCCACTGGGAGAATGTTTATCTTGCTGTATCAATTTTACATGCAAGAAGAAAACAATAATCAGTCAGCAGATGTGAAAAATGTAAATCTTTGGTAAAGTGCACAATCAACAAAGGCAGAGAGGTTTTTGCTGTTGTTGGTTTTGGGGTGGGTGGGGTTTTTTTTGTTTTTGTTTTTTCAGATGAAATCTTTTTAATGCTCCTTGACCTGTAAATGCCATTTTTAATAGAATGCAGGAAATAAATTAATAGAAGTGAAAAAATAAAAATAAATCTGAAAGTCAGCTTGAGGAAACAGCCTCTTCAGCAGAGATGTTATTTTTTTTGATTCTTGAAAAGTCACAAGCAATGATCTGACACTCAGCACTGTTACAGTAGGCTGATGCTGCTCAAAGCTAATTTCGGGTAGTTCAGGAACAGAATTCAACGTGTTGGGTCCCGTATGTGGACATCGTGTATATCCACCAAAGGCAAAGTATCCTCCTAGCATTAGTACTTACAGAAATGGAGTATTTCCCTGAAGATCACACCTAGAGCTTCCTTTATAAGGCTTCTAAATTGAGATGGTTGTTTATTGTGCTATTAAATTCGTAGCTTTTTTTTTCTTCCTCCTCACTCACTTTCTATAGATTAACATTTAGCAAAATGAAAATTTCCTGAAGGTAATTACCTGGCTGCAATTCAAGGCATTCATAAAAATTACAGTTCCCTTTGGAAAGAGGTTGTGCTGGCAGTGGGGGAGGAGGCACCATCACAGGGCAGCAGATCTGAAATTCAGAGCTTCCCGAGGATGAACCTGTCGCAGGGCTCTGCTGCTGCCCTTGCTCTGGTTTTGACTCACCTCTTCTTTCTTACAAGTGCATTTGCATTTGACCCACACAGGGGTTTGATGGAGACCCTGAGTTTCTCAGTAGTTACATGCTGCCTCTTGGATTGTTTGGGGTTTTTTGTGCCCCCAGAGCTATTGCATATCATCCACTGTGCAGATGATACCATGCTCTGGGCAGCTTGGCTGCTTGCAAGTCCTGCGGTGTCAGTTGGGGCTCATCACCTCTGCAGGCACATGGTGGCAATTTTGCTAAACCACATCCTAGTGAAAAAGGGGAAACCAAGTCACAGGCTTTGCTTTCACTAGTAATCAGGTGGTGCTTTTGTTCCACCCCTGACATTTTGTTTTCCCTGCAACTCCGTCACCTCTTCTTAGGTGTTGGCCTGATTTACCATTGCAACTATCCCAGCTGAAGGCAGGTTTAGCTTTGCTGTACTTTGACTAAGCAGTTTAGAGCATTTTACCACTGTGCTCAGGAGCACAGTGCCGATTAGAGCTGAGACCCTCAAACATTCCCGTAGCACAGTCATTGGTGACAAAGATCTCACCAAAAATTGGACCAAAGCAATAGTGGATCACACCTGATTTTCTTCATCTTCAGATGGCTGCATCTGTGGACTTCACTACCACTCTTTTTTTTTTTTCTTCATTATATGGCTTTTTCCCCAAAACCTTAAAGCTGTGAATGGAAAACACATCAGTTTTCATTAAAGTTTACATTAGCTTTCACGTGATTTGCCTGCCCCATCTCCTTTCTCCATACTGTTAAAAAACTGCCTTACCTTCAGTGCAGTAACTGTTTATAGTTGCTTCACCTTTTCAAATATCTCTAAATCTCTTCTCATACTTATTAACTTTCTCTTTTCTGCTAGTTTGTTTTTGTTTTTTTTGGAGGCAGGTGCTTATAGACTCATAGATGATACAGTAAAGTTGCACCAGTGTTCTGAAGACTGACTGAATCTCTAATCAGTTTATCTGCATAGATGAATGGAATATTTCAAGGATTCCTTCCTTTTTAACAGATATAAGATGCTACCATCCCATCTTTTAGGCATTGAACCCATGTCCCTATCACGCAGAAAGAGATTACACTAATAATAGTCTGAAAAAATATGTAAGTTTATGCAAAATAAAATAAAATATATCAGTAAAGGAGCAGCCGACATCTTCATGGCACCCACTAAATTATTAATTAAGCATGCAAATGGACAATGTATAATAAAAGACCTTCTTTTGGGACAATTTATGCAATTATGAATATGTAAGTTATGTTCTCATGTTCCGGTTTGACCTCTGCTTACAGAAATGTTGACAAGGACACTCATATTCTGACTGCAAATCATCTTTTTGATGCATCCAAAAAACCCAGTACAAATCAAAATCAAAACTGGAAGAACACAACCCATTAGATTACAAGGGATCCTCAGGTTTCACTTTAAAAAAAATGGACAAAGTAGGTTTTCAGTCCATGTGGCTACAAACAAAAAAAAATTTAAAACATGGAACAAGAGTATCCTAGAGGTTTATGATTCTCAAGACAAAGAAAGATGTATCTGGTTAGGGTTTTAGGTTCTGTTATTTCACAGAAAACTTGCATTTTGCAATCAATTTAAAGACTTCAAAAGGCATGATATTCTTTCTAATGACTTGAACTTAGCAACACCTTCCAATTTTACAACTTGTTTTATCTTACTTTAAGGCAGGGATAGAGTTAATTTCCTTTCTAGTAGCTGGTACAGTGCTGTGTTTTGGATTTAGGGTGAGAACAAAGTTGACAACACACCAATGTCTTAGTTGTTGCTGAGCAGTGCTGACACTAGTCAAGGACTTTTCAGCTTCCCATGCTCTACCCACTGAGAAGGCTGGAGGTGCACAAGGAGCTGGGAGGGGGCACAGCCAGGACAGCTGACCCAAGCTGGCCAAAGGGACATTACATACCATGTGACGTCATGCTCAGTACATAAACTGGGGGAAGCTGGCCGGGGGGCCGCTGCTCGGGGACTGGCTGGGCATCGGTCGGCGGGTGGTGAGCAATTGCATTGTGCATCACTTGCTTTGTGTATTATTATTATTACATTATTATTATTATTATATTTTTATTTCAATTATTAAACTGTTTTTATCTCAACCCATGAGTTTTTCCTCACTTCTTCTCTTCCAATTCTCTCCCCCATCCCACCGGGGGGTGGGGGGGAGTGAGCGAGCGGCTGTGTGGTACTCAGTTGCTGACTGAGGTTAAACCACGACACAGGGAGATATGAAAGTTTTCGTTGCTTAACTTACTGTAAACTTGATCCAACACAAAGATTAGCGCTAAGACCTGTTTTACATCAAAGTCTGAAGAGGTGCGTGTCCTAGTGGGACTTACTACGGAAGAATTGTGCATATTTTGCCCAAACTACTTTGTCTAGCTTTTAAGTACTCAGCTTCATGGAAATGCAAAATTGCCCCCTGCATCCCCGCAAAAGCCAGCCTGAGATGGCTGCAGTTGGGCTCCCAAGGGCTTAAATGTAGATCAGGAAAACACGTAGACAACAAGGTATGCTACACAGCAGTGCACCTCACTGCTGACTTTCTCCAGTACTGAGATAACCAAGATAGTTAATATCACATAAAAGAAAACAGAATGCAAGAGACTGAAAGGGAGGAGGATTGAGAAAAAAAAAAAAAAAAAAAAAAACAAAACCAAAAACCCCCCACCACATTCATCCCTCTGATTTCCATCCAAGTCCAAGTTGCCCAAATTTAGTCCTGGCTCCTTTTACTCTGAAAGCTTTGCATCAGAGCTATTTGTTGAACTGGGGAAAAGGCAGCTGGAGAAGAGATAAGAAAGGCACGAAAATGGAAGGTCTTATGACAAGGAAGCTTGGCTTTGTAAAAGGATCACGTTACATTGGATAAATCAAGTGTAATGGTATGCGATAGGGGCAGGTAAAGACAGGAGCACTAAGGAGTACAGCTGTAGTTTAATGCTTTCCTCGGCACGCTGGCAGCAGGGTTTCGTTATCAGCCTCGACTCACTGACTATCACAAACCTAAGCCAACCGAGAAAAATTTCCATCAACGAATATTTACAGGGCAAAAGGTTAACTAATACAGAAAAGTGGGACTGAACTCACTGCAGAACACAGTTGGGAAAAGAAATTTGGAAAAGTTGAAAAGGCTGAATTTTGGTACAGACCAAAAGCTGGAGAGAAGTAAAAAAATCACTTGGGCTTAAAATTCAGACTGAAAGCAGAGGTTGCATGAGGACTGCAAGACAAAAAAAAATTTCTAGTAAAAAATGAGATTATTGAATATCCTCATGGCCAGGAGCTACATAACAGAACCAGATATTTAAAAAGGGCCCGAGACGAGGCTGAGCACTGGTTACCTGCTCTATGAAAACGGAAAAAATTATGTAGCCTTTAAAGATGATATGCAATATTTTTAAGCTCTCTGCGTTATTTTGTGAAGGGTAGAGATATTACTGGAGTTTGTAGAGGATTATATTGGTGATTCTTCCCCATAACTGACAAATTAAATACAGAACACAAAGATCAACTATAATAAAAGGAAAAGATTCACAAAACCCTACAAAAATGGATATTCGGGATTGGGAACCTATTGGAAATTATTGGAAATTAGTAAATTGATTTTAAAAAAATATTCCTACCTTAAGCTTTTAAAAGTAGAACCTGAATACAGAGAACTGAAGTCTATAAAATTTTCCAGTTTTCAGCCCAAGACATTTGAGAGTTAATAAAAAAGGGGAACATTACATTTCTTTCCTTCATTAAGGTGCTTATGCATATGAGATAAATACACAGCACATATCAAACTCACTTTTTTCTTGAGTCTCACAGTTGTTACTTTTTTTTAAAGCCTGTGATCTTACAGTGAAATGAATAAGTGGAAACACATTACCACATTTACAAAAAGAAAAGTTTTAAATTATGAGACCTAGACGAAAAGTTTTACATTCACACTGTAGTTTGAATTTAAAAGCTAAAAACATGAAAGCAACTGAAAATTCAGTTTTGCTGCATTTTTATACCTTCTTGCTAAGCCAGATAATTTTGCATTGTACAATAGGAATCACTGGGCAATGACTGCTACACCGTTGCCTGAATACTGACAGATGAACCTAAGTTTCAACAACAATTTTTAAATTTCTGCATTTTCAAATACTTTAGGCATATTGCCATATTGCCTGAAGGCTATTATATTAAACTGAGATTTAGGTTCATATGGGAGTGAAAAAATCATAGAATTGTAATTGGACATAGCTGTATTAACAGGAAAAAGGTGCATTTTAAGTGAAAATAAAAGATTTCTGGGAGGGGTGGGGAAGGGTGAGTTGTCTACGCATTTTTAGGTTCCCAAGGTTTTGGTGCAAAATTTGCCATTTTGCAGAGGTTCTGTAAGACCTTCCCTCTACAGCAATATAAACTGATCTTCTCTTCATTTTTGCCCAGCTCTGCAGACCTTACAGCTCAAAATGAGAACGAATACCGAGGAAGGCACATGAACATGGCTGCAAACACCTGTGCTGCGGTGCACTCTGACTCCACGCTGCAACGGAGCTTCCTGGGTGAAGGTCACGGCATGCAGCAGCATGAGGCTCTTGTGACTCAGCACCGCAATGGCACTCCTTTTTGCCCCTGAAACCTTCAGGATTATGGGAAAGAGCCATTCCCAATGTATTGTACCTAACAGGCCTACTCTGTAAGCTGATCAGACACGTTTCAAACAAGGTTTTACCTAGGAAAATACCAATTAGTTGAAACCAGGTCTTTCCTTCATCTGCCAACAAGTTGGGAAGGTCTTGTAAAAAGGGATAGTGCAGGTGTTTTCTAGTCGTTGGTATTTTCCTGTTCTTTCAGTGGGATTTTGAAAAAGAGAGTGCCTTTTGCTAGCTGTAAGAGCAAGAACGTCTCTGGCCAGCTCTTTAGGAAAAGAGGAGGTTTGCCATTCACTGAGGTCAAGGCAAGAGCAAGGCTGCCTGTCCCAGCCACACTGCTGCCTCTCCGCTGCCTCTCCCAGCCACGCTGCTGCCTCTCCCTGTGCTTTCTTCACCCTGCATAATGTTCACACATAAAAGCGTGTGAAACCATGTCCTAGAAATAAATGCTGGAAAGGTTTGAAGAGGAGAGAACTGTCATCTCTCCTACTGCATGGCACCGTCAGCTTTGAAAGACTCAAAGAACATGAAAATAAAAAGAGAACCAAAAGCTCAGAAATATAGAGGAAAATGGAAGGAACACAAAAGTATTTATTTTTAAACTCAAGAGCTGGGGCTTTAATATTTAAAGCATCACTCACCTTATCAACTTTTGTCCCCTCCAGTTAACGAAGAGACAGGCAAGATGAGCTGCCTCTGCCTGCAGATGAAAACTCAGCAAGACCCCTGGACTGTCCCCTCACCTCCAGGGCCAGAGACAGCAGAGAGGATCCTGGCCCCAGGGCCTGATCCTGCTGCCTATTATCACAATTTTGCCTGTAGCCTGGGCTCTAATGGAGAACAAGGTGAACGGGAGAAGCAGCTGTGGGACATCTGCTTAAAATGTTTCACTAGGCCTGACACATCAGGCCTTTTGGTGGGAGTAAAAAAGTTAACATTAAAATCCAAACAGCAGGCCTGATAAGTTCAGCATCACGTCCCATACCTCTTCACACAGTCTTCCTGGACTGCTCTTCGTTCAAGAAATGGCCCTGAATCATAAGGTGCCTTTGAATAAGAACCCTAGCTCTTGTCAGCAGCTAATATTGTCTCATCTTAACAAAAACCCCCAACTACATATGGACATGAACATTTTTCTGACATGCATACCTTCCACAAATACTAGTCTCACACCTACTATGACTCCAGTTATCTGCTCTCAGAAGCAAGTTTTTGTACAAGTCCAGTCTAATGCATCACGGAGCAACACAATCTTTAGCACAAGAGCAAAGCTCTTCTCTGAATTTGGTCCTTCCAAAGAGCTCTACCTCCTAAAACCAAACCAACTTGCACACCCTCACGTAGATACAACCTCCTGACACAACTTGAATGCTACCGCAAAAAGTTTGGCCACCTCCACAAAGCACCTACTACACTCATGGTGGCTGATAAATAAGAATGTGCTGCACATGGTCCAACAGCAAATCCAGGGACCCTGAGCAAGAACAGCAGGAGCTGTGTGAAAAGCAGCAAAGTTGAAAAGCAGAAAAAAATAAAGTAGCAAGTTTTATATTGAGGATAAAATTTAAAATCATAGAATCAGAGAAGTGATGTTGCATTAGGTTTATGCAGCAAAACAAATGCATGATGTCAGGAAAAGGGTGTTTCAAGAACTATATGTAAAAATAAATGACACAATTCAGTTTAACGGAAGAAGACAGGCACAAACCCACAAAGGGACACAACTGACAAGCAAATAAAACATTCCTTGGTGAAGTAACACAAAACATAAAAGAAAACCACCACCTCAAA
>NW_008824544.1:1612957-1618223 GCF_000699105.1 Pygoscelis adeliae | reverse complement strand
GACCTAGACAACAGCATCTGTCCTCGTCAGGAGCTATCACACAATCTAGCTCATCCCAGTCCCTACCTGGAGGCAGCGGAGCAGACAGATGCAGGGCACGGCAGTCAACTGTTCAGAAGTCGTACTCAATACTACTCACTTCCAGCCTTCCAAAACCTCCCACTCCTTCACCATAGGAAACCAGAAGTACGACACTCACTCCTTGAATATTTCCCCCCCCCAATAACACAGTTTAGCACTTCTGAGAAATGGCCAGAATAATGTTGCTTCAGAAAGCGCAAGTAACAAGCAGCATCTTCCAGCCAGCAGGGTAATAAGTTACACCCAGAATCCTATTTAGCAGTTTACATAATTCACAGTTTCTCTGGTTACATACTTCGTAAAATATGACATCCAGCTGGGAAAGTTGGTCCACTTTATTGTCATATGGCAGTTGCTTGCTTTATATCATCCAAATATCAATTAAAAAGCAAAAACAAAACTGTAAGGCAGATAGTTCCATATTTTCATGTCACACTTGCATACATGCACACAAATACTTGCTGTCATTCAAAGAGGAAAAATAACCTTGCCTGAAATGTAAACTGACTCTGCAGTGTTAGGCATCAAGTGTAATTTTCAAAAACCTTGAAAAAAAGAACAATGAACAGACGTGCTTAAATTCTGCATCAGCTATTTTAAAGGTGCAGTTTTTTCAGATAACTAAAATTTAATCACAATATGCTGTCAAATAACAGATCTAGATCCCAGAAGTCAACATGATGGCATTTTAAAAATACAACATATGGATAGAGAGCCTTTGCTGATACATAGGCACTTAGCAAATATTAGAAAAATCAATCAGAATCAAAATGCAAACTCGCCAAAATGACTAGATGCCTTGTGTTATTCATTTCTAATCCTAATTGCTTGATTTCATTCATCAGGATTTATATATGCACCAGTACACTATTGAGGCAGTTAAAATTAAATACATCCCATTTTTTCCCCAGAAAAGTAATGGACTTTAACAGTCGTTTTATTGCAATGAGAGATATTAACATATCATTCTGCTCCTAACTCCAGGTTATAATGTAAGTGGATCCATTGATCACTTGCAAAAGGCAACAAAAAAAGTTTTGCTTGATGCTGAGGGCAAATAAAATCCTGACCAGATTGTCCATTATTCTCAGTGGAAATCCATCCAATGTCTAAGTACTACACAAATATTTTGCCAACTACTAAGTCACATTCGTGGCACACAAAAAGTAAAAATATACCAGGAAAGGCCACGTAATGAATCTACATCTGTGCTGCACTAAACCCACGTTGCTCTATATGAACGTAACAAATTCACTATCAAGGATTTTAGCGCCCACAAAGACAGACAAGCACAAGGAAACCAGAAGAAAAGATATGTATCACAAGAGTTACCTGGGGTTTATATACTATTTTTCATGCCTAGCTCTCACAGCACGTTACAAGTGTAAGTGGAGTGATCTGTAACCTACAGATGGAGTGAATAAGGTTAACTAGGGCAGCAGAGAAAGTCAGCAGCTTATTCCACTGGAAGAAACTGCCTCTAACATGCACTGTATTAACAAACAGTAGCACTGCCTTTGGAAAGAGTAAAACTGATACCCGTGGGGGGTGGAGGGGGGGCTTAATTAATTAATGGAGTCTACCACCATTCATTTAACACACACAAATCTCTATGGTTTAAATTTGAAGTTACATACATGTGTTGTATACACACAGAAGGTGTCGGTTTAGAGGGTAAAAATGGAAATTAGATTGGGGGAAAAAGCGTGCTCCATAACTCAAGCACTAAAATCACTACAAAAGACTAACAGCTATGAAATATTCAAGAGTCAACATTAATATCATTAGACTTCAAAGGATATCTCCTTCTCAGCGCCAGCTTCTTGCATTGATCATCCACGGAACAAGCAGTCTCACATCAGTTTGTTTGCAGAAACTTCTTCCCAACCACATCAGCTAGAAATGAAACACTTGCATTCTCTAAAAGCCATAAAATGCCCTTGCAGAGATCTGCTCTGCATCTTCTTGAGTCCACTCCTGGATTTCTCAGGAACTTTGTAAATAATTTAATATTTCCATGGGGAGAACAGGAACGCTCTTTAAGAACAAGAAGATATTAAACACTAACAAGGAGGTAAGAGGCTTTTGAACATGAAAGTTATATATTTGCAAAGCCTTCTTCCAGTTTTCACATACTCTCTCCTCCACATGTAACCACGACAGGTAGAACTGCAGTAAACATTTAAACTGCATTGCATTATTGTGTATAATAAGAGCTTGATATTTTTATTTTCTCCAAGGAGAAGCACTGCCTATATGCTCTCTAGTGGATGAACAGGGTTTTTACAAGGTCCCTCCTTCCCCCTCCTTTATATGTGATCAAATATGAATTGAAAGGCTTTTATTCTGCCAGAATCCCAGTCCAAGGTTTTGTGTTTCTCTAGCAACAATGACACACTAACAACTGAAACAGGGCAGAGAGCAGCTTCTCCTCCATCTCTCTACTGCATCAGGTGCCATCTGTGTCAGGGGAGTGGGAAACACCACACAACTTTTGACCTGGACCTTGGCGAGGACTGAGAGTAAATGGATTAGTATTAGATTCTTTTAAGTCACATTTTGAAGTGTACGTTTGTCATGGGTATCTATACATGAGGTCTTTCAGAGGCAATTCCACAATTTCAGAAATAACTGTACCCTTCCAGAAATCAAATATCAAGTTACTATGGTATGAATCCGCCGAGGAGGACTTCTTCTCAGGCTCCCTGTCTCGCAACCCTCCTGGCACCACACTTTTCTCTGCTGCCCGTAAGTCCCAGCTGGAAGGAAAGAGGCTGTTCAGAGATTGTTTTCTAGAAAGACTGTTTTCCACACTGAAAGCATGTTGAGGAGGGATGCAAGAAGGGACTTACAAGTTTGACCTAACTAAATGTCACCACGGTTTCAGAACAAACTGCACCCCCGCGTAGACAGCAAAGTAGCCAGCATTTGGGAAATTCATATGTACAAGCCAAGACTAAGCACGGCTGCAAAATCCTTATCTTTGCTTTAACTGTTTTTGTGTACACCAAGGGCTTTAGGCTCCAGGGGCAATGACCTTTCATGAACACTAAGCTAACAAGCTACCCTAAAGATTGTCAGTGTTTTCCCATTTTGACAGAGGAATCCTGTGAGCAAGCCTCTCCCCTCCCAGACAGCAGGTGCACAAGCTGCAAGAGCCCATTTTCCTTTAGATTAGGTGTATGCATCACTCCTTAAAAATTTATAAATCACTTAGCTTTCCAAGATTCAAATTCCCAGTAGAGTAACCAAATTACAGCCATGCTAGCAGTAAAGGAGAAGAGAGTTTGTTAGAGTTGGCATAATACAATGAACCATACTATAAATTACTTTAGGAAACGGCTGCTAATACCCTCTCTGTGCAGGCTTGGGGGATACCACTCTCCCTGCAGTCCATTTCTGTGGAAATTAAAAAAGTTTAATCATTTGAACAGAGGATATAGGCTTCTGCTCATCTGAAAGCATTTTTTCCCACCTAGAGGGCATAATCACCAATTACATCTAGATAATATAAATTTAATTATTTTTATTGGCTAATACAGTCTCTATCAGCAAGGAAAGAAAACACACTTTCAGAACTATCATCAGAAATTAGCACGCTCACAACAAGCAGCTAATCCCTGCGAGACGAGACACTTCTTTGGACAGTTTCTTAGACCCAACTGATGGAGAGTTCCTGCAGGAGGCTTTGACGAGCAGTAAAAAAACAAAACTGAAACAACAAAGAAAACCCCGAAACCCCTCTTTGTGCCTTCTCAACTCACCTTTTTTTTTTCTTCCCTTTCCTTCTTGACTCTGATTTCTGAATTTTTAAAAGTCTTCAAAAATATATATTTTTATATATTGTGCATTCTGTGGGCTGAAAACCATGTATCTCCTCCTTTCTGTCTTTTGAAGTCTGGCATCTTTGTAGACTGCCTTATGCTGGGACTTCACTTTTGGTTTGCTTTGAAAACATTCATTAAAACAGCACATTTTTAAAGTGCCTCCCTTTCCTGGTTTCTACTCATGTCCCTAGATATCTCCACACATCACCTTGTCCCATCTCAGATGCATGAAGTCCTGATGGCTGAGGCTGTGCAGGTCACACCGTTGGCTCCCTCTTTCATCAATGGACAGAAACTGGCCCTCCAAGTCCATTTGCTTGGTCTGTCGTACACCCGTGGCTCAGGAAGAGATGAACACATCCCTGGGGTGCCCCTTCTCCTCTGCTGAGGGGCACAGAAGAACCCGAGATTACAGCCTTGGATTTCAGAGTTGTCTGCTTGAGCCAGGGCCAGTAATTCCTATTTTAATCCCCTTTCAAGACAATCTGAGCTGTAGTCTACGTGGCCCATTGCGATTCAGGGATCCATAGGTGCAAAACCACTGCTGTAGCACAACTGAGCACCGCACGGGGTGAATGCTGATATCACTGCAGGGAGACAGCGTTGCAGCTGGGCAAGACGCACTGATGGTACGCTGAGTTCTGCTAATTATCACCACTATGTCAACTGCGATAGCAAAAAGGCACCAATACCGTATTCAGCGTCACACACTGCTCTGCTGGGGCCTGGCACGTGGGTGGTTCACCCTGCGGGCTCTGCCATCGTGTCTTTTTTGTTAGCATGACACGGGGCAGCCAGGATTAAAGCCTGCTGGAGGTGTACCTCCGAAAGCAACACGGACACAACCCATGGTCTATTAAGTGCTGGTACCACCTGCTTTGTATTCCATCCTCTTGCAAATACAACCATCCATCATGTTTGCCTTTCTTTTCCCTGCAAGCATCTCTAAGGGAGAGAGAGAAACACGGATGCTGCAGTGTGACTTTCCTCAATCTCCAACTTTTTCCCCTCTCTAACTTCTCCCCAGCTCTGCTCAGGAGGGGAGTTTGATGCTGTCCAGCCGAAGAGCTGCAACCGAAGCTGCGCTGCAGCACCTGTGTGCAGGGTGAATCAGCAGCTTTCCCCCCCCCCAAAAAAAGGCTGCTGGGAGAGCTGGGGCAGTTACATAAGGCTGCAGCAGCCCAGGGAAGCTGACATTAGAGAGAGACGAGGCAAGAGCAGCACCAGGAAAGCTCATCAGGAGACATGGATGCCTCTCGCGGAGGACCCACCAGATAACCCTTTATGGTGAAACACACAGTGGTAACTCACATTTCTTAGTTCTCTACAGTGGAGGCAAAACAACTGCTGGCCCTACA
>NW_008824544.1:1586508-1612926 GCF_000699105.1 Pygoscelis adeliae | reverse complement strand
TGGCCATGCACAGGAAGCAGCCGCTAATTTTCTATCAGCTTTGGGATGTTCGAGGGGGATGATGGGTGACGAGGGGGGCTGACAACCCCTCTGAGGCACAGACTCCTCTGCCCACTGGTGAAACAGAGGAGATAAAGGGAATCAGGCTACACCTTGCTATAGGGGCTGTGTTACTCCTTAAGCATCCCTGAAGGCATCATTATATCCCCTGTCATTAGGGCTCTTACTACTCTATAGGAAGGGAAAGGTGACTAACGACTACCATAGGAGGACATCCAACTAAGTGCTGCACCTTACCCGCCGCACTCCAAGCTACAGCTGGATCATTTGAAAACATGCAGACTGTCAACCCCCTATCACATATAATTTTAATTGACTGCCATTTCAGAAACCTCTTCCAACCTGGGAGTTCGCATCCTACTTCCACTCTGCAAAGCCATCACAAATCCTCTTGAGCATTCTCCATTTTTCATATTCCTTCTTGGTTTTTTGGATTTCGCATTTATATTTCCAAAACGTCTCTCAAAGCTCCCCTCAAGGGGGGCTGGAATTTGCCAGTCAGAAGCATGGCATGCATATTTGTATAGTAATACTGACTGCTTTCACAAGGGACTGTTTGTGATCAGTCATACAAAAGAAGAGCCAGGAGGATTTTCCACGTGACTTCTTTATTTTGTCTTGGGTTTGAGTTTTTTTTTTTGTTTTTGTTTTTTTTTTTAATAATGACATAGTAATCACAAACCCTGAGCGGAGATTTTCTATCTGCATTACTGTCTCTGACACTGCCCTTTTTTGCACCCTCAAACACATCCAGAACACCCGTTCTTCATTCCCTGCCAGGACCTTTCTGCTTCACCACTTCCAACATGTTCCTTTTTTTATCACTCCCTCCCCCCTTCCCACTCATTTGTTTTAGTATTTCTTTCCCAGGACTCTGCAATTTTTCAAACTGTTCCTTTTGGAGGGCAGCACCTCCTTGACTACACTAAAATCCCTCCTGTAAACACATCTGCTGAATCGCTTGCAAGAAATTAGTCCTGCAAATTATATCTCTCTTTATATGCATCTGTGTGCCTGTTCTCCAAGCCCAGATTCACCTACCCGGGAGCACAGTCACCCTAGACTTCAGCTGGGAACAATGGAGAGAGAGAGGGAGAAACACCTCCGGAAGATCATTCTGAGCACCTAAGATTTAATGTAATAGAACTATTAATAATACATAAGAAAAGAATTATCCAGAGCTTTTTAGTCAGAAAAATCTACAGTTCAAGTCCCATCTGAATTGAAGAGAGCTGTGGGTTTTGGTTTTGGGTTTTTTTTCTGTTCGCTGGGACATGAATTAGTACCAAGTACATAACCTACATTTCCAGTTGAACGTGCAGTATTGCATACAGCCCTTGTTTTACATTTTAGTTCCTTCTTCCAAGTATAATCAACTTAAGCTTGCATTGAAATGCACTTGTGGTTTACTGCCCACCATGTCAACTGTCAAGGCTTTTTTTTTTTAAATCCTGTTCCCTGTTCCATTGTTCCCAGTCATTAACTCCATCTCCAATTTTAGTATTTACAGCCCTAAATTGGATGGATAGGTTGTTTTCAGCACAGGCACCCAAATTGCAATTGTTGGTGTCTCTTTCTCTTCGTTTTTAGCACTACATGCACAGGGTTGAATTCTCCAAGTGGTGGGAGACAAGGTACTTAATGTATAGACCGGACGATGTCCTTAACCGTGGACTCAGTGGGGCCCTATATCATTAAAATTAGGCATTTAGTTAAACACTTTGCTAAATCAGTGCCAACATGCGCAGAGCCCTACAGCCCTGAGCACCGTCTTTAAAAACAGATCTTAGCCCCACTCTTACTCACTTCAGTGCAACCTAAAAGTTTCCATCACACAAGAACTTATCTTTGTTCTCTCAAATGGTGTCTAATTCAAGCTTCTAATCTGTGGCTTTTTATCTTATTCATTGCTCCCTGAATGTGGAATTCACTATCTATTTTCAAAAGGGAAGTAAGTACAACCACTGTTTCCTAGACAACAGAAGAGCAAAATTAACTCTTCCCCCACCCCTCCCAAAACAGAGGCAGAAATATTGAATTTTGCTACTGAACCATATTAAAGAAGAGCTACTGCTAAAATAACTGACATTATAAAGCAATGCATGGCAAAAAAAGTGTCACGCAGCTACATCACAAAAACATACCTTGCCTTTCACTCCACATCCTTTCCCAAACAAAACACAATTAGGCTCAGCTACAGAATCTACAGGCTCATCTTTACTTATGATAATTAAAGCAGAGAAAAGAAATTAAAAAAAATGTCACTCATCTAGTGTGGGTAAAAATCCCTGCTTTTTTAGCAGGGCATACAAACAGAATTTTGCAGTTGATTGTCTTGCATGACATTTCGGTGGGCACCGATACGACAAAAGTCTTAGAGTTTGCAAAAAAAACAAAGCACAAGTTAATCTGTATCTATTGCGTTGGTTTTTAACACGCTACAATACACTGAAGAGTATTCATCCAACGGGATTACTGGACTGGCTGAACCTCTTCACCTTTATAACCTGGAATCCAGGGATGCCTCACGCTGGGGAACCTGTACCTGCTTTTATACTATTTCCTTGTAAAACCGCTGGACTGCACCACTCTTTTTCCCCCCTCGGTGTCACATCATTCTTAAGACTCCAATAAAGCAAAACTATTTCAACTTGTTTTATATTTCAGAGCTTTACAATTAGTTTTATGGAGCCTTGAGGATCCTGGGGTCTTTTTGTAGTTGTGTTTTGTAGCCATTTGCCAGGGTTGTGCTCATGCAATTTGAGTGCACAGTCTTACAGCCCAGCACCAGGGTAATTCCTGAGACACACCACAATACAAATAGAAGTTATTTGGGGACATCATATATGTTTATAACAGATGTGAAGAAGAGATTTCTTTTCTCTGGTGGGGAAAACTCCAAAGGCACCATACGAGCCCTCTGCAGGTGTGTATCACGCAATAGCACAGTCCACAAGCCACGATCATAGCATGGTTTGTGTAGCTCCTGGATGTTTTCAGTGTAAAACGTCTGTAGTATAACAAGCATTTGCAGAATAACTGGAACGAGCAACATGAGAACACTCTAAATAGCCACCAAGTTCTCAAATATACAACTATAGAGTATGTATAGGCATCTCTTGGGTTTCTCAGGACTTGGTACCGCATAGTGTCCAGTGTGTAGGAGAGAGATGACAAATGTCTTCCTTTAATACAGACATGTTTGGGGTTTTTTTTGCTCCTTTCCCCCAGCCCCAGTGTACAGCACAGCAATCCATCATGCCTCCAAGCCTTTTTCCCTTCACCAAAAACGTCCTTGCTTGTGTTGATTTGCAATGGTAAAGGAAAAAAAAACCAAAGGCAAAGACAAGCGTATATTGTAAAGGAGGGGAGAAACAGGATTCTTGATAGTTACTTACTCACGTAGTGCTTAAGGACATGCTTGGACCCAGCACAGTCACTCATATAAACTGTATTATAGTACTTGTATGTATATATGTTCACGCACATTTTCCTCCTTTCCAGGCCATGCAGATCTCCAAGCTGCCCTGAATGTCAGAGACATCCAGGGAGAACTGCAGATAAGAATTTTAGACTTAAGAGTACAAGTCACAAAATGCATTATTTGGCTGTCAAACCAGGACTCGCTAAATTAATGAAGCATTTTAATTCCCAGATCAACAGAAGCAAAGTTAATTTTGTGAAAGTGTGCTAGATTCCAAACCTATTACTATTAAGACTAACTTAAACCTCATCTACATTCTTCAGGGAACAGGAGAGGAGAATAAACAGAGGTGAAATTAAGCACAAATGTGAAGTGGTTTTTTTTTTTTTTGACTGCAGTAATTTTGATGAAAGAAACTTAAAGGCCTGTTAGCACTAATTCCTAATAGACTGGTCCATTTTCCGGTAGCCTACCAGATGCCATTTTCTTTATGCACACTTTTTTTCCCCCCTCCTTCTGCCCTTCAACAACCAGCAAATACATTTGTTTTTGCTGGGGTTAAGCCTATATTTCCCAAATGATTATTTGCACTGTAGGAGCTGTTCAGATCTTTCATGGATCAGGGTCCCCAGAATTAGGTTTTGTATAAACACAGTACACGGAAATGGTCTTTTCTCTAAAGACCTTGCACAGTCTAAGGTCTCAAATGAGTCTGAAATGAGAAGCAAATTTATTCAGTAAAAGGAGTTCAGGACAGAGCTGAGCTCTTGACTGTAAGTGGCCGGTCTGCAGACCATCTTCTATGGCTTTTACACTGCAAAGCAGCCTTTGAGCTGTACAGCACATTAATAAATAGTAAGATTACTCTACTAATCACCAGAGAAGTGCAGAACTGGATCTACAGCCTTCCTTTAAAGGACCAATATTTACTTTAAGGTTACAAAAGGTATGTATAGATCAATTGGATGTTCTAAAGACAGTCAATCTTGGGAAGGGGGGGGCAGTGATGATATGGGATGAGACTTACACACAAATAAGAATTACTATAATCTCTACAGGCCAGGAAACGTTTAATTTTGAAGACCAGATTTGTCTTGCACTGTCCTTGTGAGTCCTGAGCTCAATGGTTTTGAACAGGAGGGATGGAAAGGGTGCTCTTTCCACCGTTGCACAGGAAATCACCAAACAATTTGGCAGGCAGGGAACTCGATTGATATAAAGGCACTGAGGTTCAAGTTTCTCACTCAAATCAGGTCAGTCTAGACAGTGGTCCACTTGGTAGCTTGCTAGGTCATCTACATCAATCTTTTTTTACCCACGTCCAATCCTGAGAAAAGGACTATTCCTTGACAGAAAATTGGCGTACTGCTACAAAACCAACTGCGATAACAGAGACTTGACATTTTGCAAAGAGAATATTTTCACTGGAAGTTTCCCAAACCACATAAACCTAAATCTTCCACCCTCGCTTTCAGCATTTGGTGAAGAGCTTCTGAGACAAGCCTGCATTTAGGATGCTTCTTTTGTTTTCTCTGAGCCTACTGCTTTCTAGTTGGCTTGGATGGAGCTGCTGAAAGCAGCTCTAGGGCTCAGCCTGGACAAATGGGTCATATGGGACCAGCTAATTAACACGGCATTCTTCACCTAACTTGACTCAAATCAAGATGGACTGATAAAGACAAACCTGATGGAAAAATCTGGTCTCATTTTTGTGCAACACTAGGGTGTCCCACCAGGCCCTTCAAAGGCAAAGGTTTATTCCTGAGTAAATACTTGACAAACCAAGATTAATCAGCCCCACTCAGGCATTTTATAGAGTTTGATCCGTGGATCTCCCAAGGACAAGAAAAAGCAGGACCTGAAAGGACAAAGTCCTTCAGGTGGCAACCATGGAAGAATCATTATCCTTGTATACTGCCTTAATCCCACAAAAGAAGGTACTCACAAAGCTAGTTTTAGGCATAGGAATGCAGGGCCCTGGGTTCCCTCTGCAGACACCAGACAAAAAGCTCCTCAGATGGATGATGCAGAGCACCGACATTTGGCTCCAAAAGAATATTTCAGAACTGGAGCTCCTCATTCTCCACTGATTATGGAGGAAGCCAAGAAGGATAATCCTCCTTGCAAATACCTCTAAACGCTCCAGGCCGGGTTGAAAGGACAGTTGTATATTAAGATGAGAACACAGATTCAACTTCCCTGTGTTTCAATATCAAATTTTCTTTACCAAGACATTGACATACTTCATAAAAACATTGAGCTCCTCAGAGAAAAAGCACTAAGTTAAAACTAAGCCATCATTACTTCCTCAGAAAATGAATATGAGGCTTTACAATAATTTCTGTGCTTGCAAAAATGGGTAGGAAGACAAAAATAATTGGCCTGATTTTCAGTGTCTAACTTTAGATACCCAAATTTGAAAATTTAGGTCATGTGACAATCTATACTATTTAAATCTCATATCCTGGATTACTGCAACACAAAGCCACCTTGTATCATTCCTCTAGTTGTAATTTTAAAATGAAAACTGTTCAGGGTAAGAAGTAGATCTTCTCTGTATTAAAATGTTCTCAAAACTACATCATCGTATTAATCAGCAGTAGGAACTACAGCGACTTTAAACTCGGTGCATTTTATTTTAAAGAATTAATCATTAAGAAAGGCCTCTGCATGCCTGGAAATGCAGAACCTTTGCCAAGTTTATCAATATACAGCGGCAAAATTGCTGTCAACCTGACCTGGACAATTGCAAAGGGTTCATTATTCAAGCTCATTCAATTTCTGGCTGTTTTACTGAGACAAGGGTGTTACTCAGTGCCAATTGAGATGGTGGTTTTGAGATGGACACTTTCCCACTATAAACTGGACCACATCCACTAGCTTATTTCATGCACTGAACAGCTGTTGCAAGAAAAAAAAAAATCCTGATCCAAGCCAGTGTCCCAGAGGTAAAAGATCCTGTAAAGAGAAATGGTATTCAGATGTAATGTTTATAAAATTATGTTTCAATTTAAATGTTGGTTTGGGAATAGAGAAATACGAAGTCTCCTTTTAACCCTTTGATTTCTAGCTTTGAAAATAGCCAAGCTAATACAACTTTGACCAAAAAAAACACCTGCAAACAAACTTCAAACTGCTTTCTCATGCAGTTTGCTATAAAAAGTTTTAAGCAAAGGAGAGACTTTTCTGAATGTGTAACTAATACACAAGGGTAAGAAGGAAAAGGTTGTTAAGAACATCCCTTATATGTAGCGGGTTTGAGTGGTACTCTTAAATTGCATTTATGGTGAACCGTAATATTTTAATAGGGTGTGCCACTGCTATGTGAACGTATTCCCAACTATTTTATATTGATTACATAATAAAGATATGTGACACATTCTTGCAAACATTTGCATTCATTACTTTCCACCATTATTCAGGTCAAGCATCTTTATCACTAAAGCTGTAGAATAAACCTTATTTATTTTGGTTCATCTGTTTGCTCCCTAGGGAGAAAACAACAA
Organism: Pygoscelis adeliae; assembly: GCF_000699105.1. Classification (NCBI taxonomy): domain Eukaryota; kingdom Metazoa; phylum Chordata; class Aves; order Sphenisciformes; family Spheniscidae; genus Pygoscelis; species Pygoscelis adeliae. Next base: position 1,605,936 of record NW_008824544.1, on the reverse strand, counting down.
ATGCAATTAGAAATTTTAAAAGAACTATTTTGCTTGCACTTTCTATGCATATTTAGAGAGCTTCAAGAATACAGCAGCCTGAAAATGGGAGAAATCACGTCCTTTGAATTATTTATGTAGTTCTACTCCTTGAACATAAACATTTTCTTCCTTAGCCATTCTTATTTATATAATAGACCACCTGTTCTATTACAGCAGCTTCACAATACTTTCCACAAGTCCAGTAATGTCAGAGACACAGGAGTACAACAATCCACAGCTTGCTATTTACCTTGATTTCAGAAAGCTGAGTACACATGATGGCAGCAGAAAACACCTTAAGTGAGTATTGTCATGCTTGAAAATGCCTACCCTGTTGTGTACAGCCTTCTTACCGCTCTGGTTTTTATATGCTTAGCTGGTCACTCATGTACAACTGCCATGGTAACACCTGCTGTAAAATTATAGCTAAAGTTTTGTCCTTTTTTGTGGACTTTCAGGGTTAAAGAACACTGGAGCAGTTGAGCTGCAGGAGGACTTTCTCTGAAAAAGCCTTAGGAAACTAGGATTTGCTGAAAGTAACTCGGACTTAGAAGCCATCAAGTGCCTTCTGAAGATGGGACTGGGTCTCCTACATGGTTTCTGAGCTCCAGGAAGCACAACCTTTAACAACCATATGTGACCACAGTTAAATACTTTCTGTACTACTTTGCAAGGGAAAGCTATGCAAGAATACTTTAATCACCCATGCAGCATATTACATGCTTATATTAATGATGCCTTTACATCTGCAACACAAAAATAGGAGGTGCAGAGAGGTTTAGAAATGCCGTAGGATTTCATAGCACAGTATCAACCTAACAACACTGTGATTTCTGAACAGACCAGTCACCAGCTCCTCAAAAAACCCCGCTCTGTGTTTCCTTCTTGGTGGCATCCAAAACTCATCTGAAAGGCTGCTACCTCTTCTGAATTCAAAGACCCTTATGTGACACACTTTTGAAACGGAGGGGGGAAAAAAACCCAAACTCAAAACCCATTCCCTCCCCCAGCATCTGCCAGTTTATCTGCCAGTGCTTAAGCTTCTTGGCAGAAAGTATCTGCAAAATATGTAGCGTATAACTAATGCTATCACAAACCAAACCAAAATTCAAGTCCATTGAGAGAGCACAGGACCAAGAGACAGGGAACCAGGCATCTCTTGGCCTCTGCCAGTGCCATCCAATGAGTCTGGACACACCTCCTGTAATTCAGGTGTGCTTCCATTTCATTTTACACCTTCCAACCATTTTTTTCCTGTTTTTTAGACTGTATGCTTGTTAAGACAGGGACTTGTGGGTCTTTGTAGTAAGCTTAGATAGGATGAAGAGAAAAAGGAGCCCATAGGCATCATATGGCTATCAACATTCAAAAAAATTAACAGTCAGTTCAGTGCCTCCCAATGTTTCAGTCCACCTTCTCTAAGTAAGGATAAGCATCAGAAAATTAAGAGAAAAGGAAAACACCTGCTCTCGGTTGCTCTGAAGCAACCACTGAAGCCAAAACCAAGCATATAAGGACACTTCCATAAATTGTCCCTTCTTAGATTCTCAAACAGACAGATATTATTAAGCTAGGAGGGGGAGAAGAGAAGCGAGCACACCCCAGGAGCAATAGATGCACAGGAAAAGTTGAAATTTAGATGCTATGGGCAGGATTATCTTTAGGTCTCATATATAGTCAGTGCAAAAGGAATAAATCTTCCACAAATGTAAATATTCTCTTGCAATGCTATACTTGTTTAACAACCACTGCTGTATATTAGTCATTCCCCACCTATTATAATGACACATGCAGTTAAGTGAACACCACTGCTGCATGAGAGGTTCGGTTTTAATACATGCAAATGAATTAAACTAGACGTAAGCAGGTTATGAAACAATGAGAAAGTTGCCAAGAATCAAAGAAGAGATTAAATTTAACCATTATTAAAATGACAAAACTTGGGATCACCAACTGTAAACAATTTTCATCACCTAATTAAACAGCCCATTAGTGTTTTCAAAAGAGATGGCTGGCGGTGGCCACTCAGAAAAACTGTTGACTTTGCAATGGTTTGTGCTCCAAGTTAATGGAGTTGATTCCAGACAGGCACTTCCCCTATGCAATTCATTACAATCGCATCGAATCCTTTGTGCAATGGTGCTCACTCTGGAATCAAAATACAAGCCCATGTTGCCCAGCACGTGGGGCAGAAGCCTGCTGCTGTGCAGCACTAACCACCCTGGGCATGCACAGAGCAGAGGGAGGAGCTGAAAGCAAGGCACTGCTCGTAACCTGAACAACCTTGCTGGATTAGGATTACTTAGTGTGCAGAGTAATAATAATAAAAAAAACAAAACAAGGTAGGGATAGGGGCAGGGGCTGAGCAAAGGAAGAAAAAAGGATCCACTGCTGTACATCTAATTTTGTTTTCATTCTTACATTGAGTTAAACCATACACCTGGAAATGACAAAGCAGAACCTAAAGCATGTGTTATAAGGACACACTGCCAATGAAAAAATGAAAATCCCTAGAGAAAAGTTCATTTCCATGAAGATTTTGATGTATGCTGAGTCCCCACTGACAGGGCATTTTGCAGTTGTGAAGAACTCTCCTGTCCGAAGTTTCTCAGAGGTCTCTAACCACATGTTGGCATCAACTTCTAGCGAAGGGCTTGCCCAAGACTCCCTGAGTACGTGTGCAACCCCAGTCACCTGCTGAAGTGATTTGCCAAATGCTTCAGCGTGATCTGCAGCAGCAAACTCAAACGCTGCGATTCCCTCCTGCGCCCGCACCCAAGCCAGGAAAGCCGAGCAAAGACCTGCCTGCAGCTTGAACAAGATACTGTAGAGGTTTCCCAGCTATCCATAGAAAACAAAAAATTAAAGAGGGTGAAGATTTGTTGAACTGTTCTAAATTATTGTGAGTCATTGTTTAGAACAGGCTCCTTTCCGTCTTTATCTCTCTTAAATAGAACTGTATCTGAAAATATATTTGTTTATGCAAATTGGACATCCTTCTCCTATTTGAATTAGCACTATAAGTACATTCTGTATCTGCGCAGACATACTTGATGTATTTAATGTCAACACTGCTAGCAACGATGGAGATTGGAAATATTGCTCTGCTTGTTGGCCATGGAATACATTTGCCAAACAGAATCAGTGTAGCTCTAGAGTTTAAATTAATGCAAGCAACGCTGTTATCAGTAGTCTTTAGCCTGCCACTCTTAGCTTCTAACAGAAACATTTAGGAATAGGAAGCATTACATCTGGCTACAGCTGCATATTACATGGTCCATTGAGACTTAGATGCTGATGGCTGAACTGAATAACAAACAGCTGGGTATAAATGCAAAGATCAGGGAATCATAAGAAAATGCTTGTATAGTATCTTTGAAGCCTCAAACACAATGATACTGTATTAGCACTATTAGCATTACAGAATAAAATAGCCTGAGGATCAGCGTTCAACTCCTCAGCGTGGGGAACCATCGACTTTAAGGCAGGTAGCAGCAGACTCTTTTCTGACTACTGTAATATTTATATTCAAACAGTGTATTTTATTAAAAAGTTGGTTGTGAAACTAACATCAATCCTGTCTGCAGTGCCAGGTAAAAGTCAGCCTGCCTCAGGAGTTATGGGACATACTTCCTCTCCATCCTTGGGAACATGTTGAAAATCATCTAAAATTAACAAAGGTGATATTTTCAGTGCCACTGGAAAATTAAGACACAAAGATCTGAAATGAGACTATGTTTCACTCCCTCACAGGTCTAAAGGTTGCCAAGAAGAAAAACCAAGCACCAGAGTACTGGTGTGGTCACAGTGATGGGTCTTCTCAACCATCCTCAGGTGTTCACAGAAACACAAGCTGCCATCCAATCCTTGCAATTCAGCAACTTCCACTGAACAAGGAATTTATTTTTAAGAAAAAGAACAAATGAGTGTTATTCTGTTAAATTTACTACACAGATTGCACGTTGCCAGGAGTGACACTAGACATGACTATCTGTCCTACAAAGCAACAGCACAGAAAGCATCAAAAGACCTCTCTAAGGCAACTGAAGAACAAAGAAAAAAAATCTGAGTGTGGCAGAAGAGAAGACCTAAAAATTGTCACTAATTGGCATAAGGGAAGAAAAAAGAGCTTGTAGTTCCTTTTATAAAAGGATTGTTTGTTCAGTAAGTAAATGTGAGTAGTCTGGATCTGTAAAACCTAGAAACCCATTTTTCTGCCTGGTTTGAACTCTCCATACCTACCTAACTGGACATCCTACAGTTCCAAGGACACTTTGTTAACTCTTGTCCATCTATACCAGAATTAACAGGGAGGGGGATGCCTAGGGAAGGAGATAAATATGCAAGCTGAATGAATATGGGTATATGATAAGGAAACTGAAGAGCAGCTCACCTTGTAGTCTACTCTGAGCATGTCTCCCCCTGTATTGAAGGTCTTCAGATCTATTGAATGTTCCCGTCTCAGGAAGAGATGTTATCACATTTCTGAAGTAGTTTAAAGGCCAGAGGGATCTCCCTAAAGACATCCTGAAGGCCTGAGGAGCCATAGTTTTGATTCACCGGACAAGACTGAACAGGCTTGAGACTGCTTTTTGGATTCCAGTGGAGAAGCAAGTATTCAGGAGGATGGTGGAGACGATTTACTGAGCAAATGTAACACGGGGTGCAACAGCAAGCAGAGAAAGAAAATAGATTTCTAGCCTGCCAGAGTTAACAGATGAGAAAGAACGAAAGAAAAAATTATTCTTGAAAGGAAAACAGTTAGCTATATAGCCGTGTTATATAGCCATTCTTGAGCCTCAGGAGCTGACAGAAAGGTCTAAGGTGACATGGCATAGGAGAACACCATGCATAAGAAGCAGGCAGAAACACAGAACCTTGTGTCTCAACAGAAATTCATCATAAGAATAAAATCAAAGGTGGGTTATTTTCACCAGTTGGCATACCACCGCCCTTTTATCTGTCTGGATCTTGATACTGTTACGTAAGAAGAAACTCCCATCAGGATGCTAAGATCAAAGTGGGTTTAACTTCAGCAAAGAAAGTTGCTTCAATTTCTCCACTGGAAACACAGCCTTTGCCAACGTTGAAGATAGCTCTGAGAATTCAGGAGCACTAAAGAGGCTAATGTACTTGAGCTTTGTTCTAATTACTTTCCTTATTAAGTTTTGCTGGACCACTAAGAATAGATGCTGTCCTGGGAACTCCAGCGCTCAATCACCATGGTGTTCCTGTGCATAACTTGCAGCAAGCAGGCAGCAGAACTTGGAGGTAGAATTACCAGTTTGGGCAGCAACTGCATAAAGCACGTGGATCTAATTGCCCTTATTGTCACCTGGCTGTAATATGAAGTTGCCCAGATCCCCTTCCACAGAAAGCTGTTTATGGCCACAGATGGCCATAAACAGATATACAATAAGACTCATTATTTCATCCAAATTATTTTTAAAATTGCTTTTAAAAAAAACTGTGAACCGATGAAGAGCATCCAAATTATCACTTTCTTTAGAATAAGAAAAAACAGCCAGACTGAAAGGAAAGCAGTGGACACACACTACTTTCAGTCCAGACTATTTGTGCTACTAGCAATAAATTCATTGACCTACATGCATGTGTTTGTTTATTGCTCATGGATGTATAGGCATTCAGGACCATCCTTATTTATTTATTAGCATTCATGTGATCATTCAACACTTCTACACACACTCCTCAATGCCGTAAATCACAGACCGAATAACTGCATGTGACTTCCTCATCAAATGCAGATATCTCCCTGGGATCATCCTTACAGGGTCAAATTCCACTTTCAGAGGGGATTCAAATGCCCCACTTATTGGGGGAAAAAAACCCACTCAAAACTAAAGCTCATGAGAGGAAAAAGAATGTATCAGTGTTATGAACAGGTGATCGATATACTGTGATTCTATGAATTTCTACTCCAAAAAGCATATTATAGAAGTTCAGGATTAGCTGTCTCCACCTAGAAGTTTTTGCCTAAGTTTCCAGTGTTTGTTTTACACAATTAGGAAGCCAAGGATACCTCTCTCCTTTCTAATTCTGGTTCTTCAGCTACTGGAATGGAAGATGGTAACATTTTGATTTGGGAAGAGGCGCTTTAGTTAGATGTGCAGAGTTTGAGCTGCAACACTAAGACTCCTTGGTGTCCAGGAGAACACCATAAAAACAGCATTTTCAGTACTATTGCTTTCCTCCTGAAAAACATGGCTGTTCCACAGCATGGTATGGTAGGACGTTTCAACACCCATATTATGACCTGTCTAATAAGTCTTTGATCTTACCACCAATCGTGAACAAAATCTCAATTCCATAAAAATAATATTATAAATAAGCAGAGTAATTACTCTGACTTTATTTATACTAATCTCAGTTACAAATTTTAGTTCAACTAATTTCAATGGCAAACTGTTGGAAATAACAGGACTAGCCTGATCTTCAAAAGGTCATAATTTTCAGTGAAAAATGCTCTAACACAGGCCAATAGTGCTGGTTTCCTCTATCTGAAAGCTATGGTACTGGGCCTTATAGTTTGATTTTTTATAAACCTTATAATGAGGGTGGAGAGGATACATTCCATTCTTCAGCTGCATTTTTGTTCCACAAAGACTGCAATTTTCAGTCTCTTGAAAATGTAATTATAGATAATGTTTGCATCAGTGGCAAGAACACAATGAGCACATGGGGCATGAAAACTCCACTCAAATCACATCCTCTTAGGTTACGAAGCTTGTCTTCTGCCAAGAGTGGAGGCATTTCAACAAGCTAATGTTCAATACGAAAAGGGTTGTGGTTTATACTAACCCATACATACATTTTGCTTTTAATTTTCCCATTATTCTACTCTTTGCATAGGGAACCTACATAAGCCAGAACAAAGATTAATTGGCATTACTTTGAAAATCTGATGTCTATAAAGGATTTAAAATACATAAACTAAAAATATAGAGGTATATGAGTACACCTTGTTCCAATGACCACGCATTTTGCAGTTGCAAAAGTACATCAAGATCAAACCAAAAAGATAGCAAGTGAAAAGGTATCAATGTTGCAAGAGGGAAGTCACTTTGAGACAAACTAACCAGGTTCAGGTTAGAAGCCAGACTGAACACTACTTCAAAGCTAATATGACCAGGAATTTCAGGAAGAGAAATCAAGCATTTGATTTGGTCAGAAGATCCACCCAGAGTAAGTTATTTTAGGGTAAAATGAAATGTAGGTATCTGATATTAAAAAAGAAATCTGTATCAGAGGAGTTCTGCATCATATAAATTAAGCATATCCTAAGTAAAAATTATTTGTGCTTCTGTATTCAGTGTCCACCTCAGTAGTGAGGCATAAGTCATCTTGATGCTGCTTTGGTGCTACTTTCAACATATCCATCAATGCTTAGAGTGCATTGAGCTCCTTGACTGAGAAAATTAACCTGCTTTCTAAAGAAAACAGAGTTGTTACACACAGAAAGAGGAGGATGCATATCTCCACATCAGAACAAAGAACCTACACAGTATCCCAAAAATCTCACAGGCGATTAGGTGTGAGGGACAGGCAGATCCAGAGCTTGATGCCACAAAATGTTCCCCAACCAGCACAAAGGGCGATCAGGAAGCAGAGAACCTTGTCTCACTAAAGCCCACAATTTAACTGCAAGTCTTTTGATGCCATTAAACTTACTGCCATAAATAATCAAGATGACTTTTTGTTTTAAAAGAAAAAAAAAAAAAAAAAAAGAGGATAAATGAATGCCTTAAAACCCTGAAGGCAAATCAGGATAACCCCAAAATATATTGTTATTAACCATAACTTTCCCTCCATTTCATAGAGCATTGTGATTCTTAGCACTAGGAGCCAGCACTTGAACTAATTGGGAGTCCTAGCATGCAGCTACCAAAATACTTGTCTTCCAGCAACCCCGGGGAGAAGCACACAGTTATGTTTCATAAGCAAAGAGGAAAATCGGACTTAAGCTCTTGTCACACTGAATATGTCCAATCAACATAAATTCTTTGTCTTTATTTGTTCGCAGTGCATTTGGATCACAGATACAGACTACTTTGAAATCAAAGGGAGTCTGCCCATTGACACAACAAACCTTGGATTCGGTCCTTAATTTATTCATAAAAACCAGTCTTTCTGGAATCTGAATCTCTGAGCTGATTCTAAACCACTCATGTTAGTTGAGTTTTACCACCAGTTTCACTGTATACAAAGTCAAGTGCTTAAAGAAAGGGCCATAATCTATTGAAGCCTGTATATGTCTTCCTGCTGCATCATATAGCTTGCAGCATACAGCATTACTTACTGTATAGGGGAATACCATTCCCCTTAATGATAAAAGTTTCACCTAAACACCTCAACATTGAAGCAACTGCTCACACACAAATCTGTCAAAGCTATAATTTGGGAGAATTGCTTAAAATTTGATTAAATTTAAGTCCTACTGAGTTTAACCAGGTCTTCTTTCAATGCTCAATATTCCTGGCTGAAACTCCCAGCTTATCATGTGGAATTAACAGATGCCCTTGAGAAACATATATTACGTAGATCCAGTGATTTGCATTGGGTTAGTAGGGCAACTTGTGGTTGGGGGTGGGGGTGGGGGGTGGAACCAACAAAAACCCATGATAGTATCATATTTGGTTCACAACTGTTGTACGAGACTGTTTAAAAAACCAGAGCTGAGAGAACCTAATAAAACATCCACTACAAAAATGCAAGAAAACCTACTATATGTTGTCAAGCAACATTTTTATTAGACAACAGATCCCCAGAAGATCTAGAAAATCATAGTCAGGGCTGATAATTCCAATATGCTGGGTCAGTGAGCACAGACCAAAAAGGATTGTCATACTTCAGGGACTTTCAAGACATGAGCCACTAGCTGGATAGTAAGAATATAAAAATCATTAAGCAGTTCAGATCTAAATTCTAGGCGGTTCTCCAAGTTCAATAGGTTTCTCTTACCTATCTTATCAAAGGAGGAGGAAAATAAAGTACATGCTTTGCAGATATTTATAGGAACTTCTTCCACCAGAGAAGCTGGGTAGGAATCACAGAAGTGTTTGAATATTGAATGGATGGTGATAAGGGATAGCAGAGCAGGGTAGTTCTTACCTTACAAGGTAGGAAAGGGGGGGAAGGTTTCCTGCAGGCATGCAACATGGAGCAGAGAGTGCTGAAGGCTCCCAGCATTTTAAACAGATATAACCAGGGCAAATTGCATATGTCAAGGACAGAGAAAAACATGACATGAAGTGGTAAGAGACTGGAAAAAGAGTTTTAGCTGTGTTGATGGATTTTTAAAGTGCTAGATGCTAAGCTTCTTCACTGATAAAAAAAAGTTTTTCCAGCTACATCTATGAGGGTTTTCATTATTTACAGCATATTATAGGATTGGATAAAAGGGCTTTGTTTGCTGGTTCTTGGCAATGTGATTATTTGCTGTTAAATATTTACAGATTTTTTTTTGCCCAAAGAGTTTTGAGGAAGGAGAGGGAAGTCGATTTATTTCCTTTTAAGCTTCCATGAAGCTTTCTACATTCACGTTCAGAAATTATCAGCAGCAATTTTGCATTTTCTGGGATTTGAGGCTTTGCTGAGCTTAAAAATAAAATCTTCGTTCCTGTTAACACAAATGATACTCCACTTTTTAAATATAACATTAATTTTAAATGATTATTTTCTCTGCTAAGTAATCCTGAATTTGCATCTTTTATGAAAGTCTACCTAAATACATACCCTTCTCCCCCCATTTTGTTCTGCACATCTCCCTTCCACAATATTCATCTTACTCAGGGGCCTGGCATCTCTCAACTCCAAATTCACTCTGTATCTGTGGCTTCAAACCAAACAGGAAAATCGGAGACCTTACTGGCTGAAGTCAGCAGCAGTCCTCTCCATTTCCTTTTCCACTTGAGTAGAAATGGAGAGCCTAAGGAAGCTCAGAGACCTTCAAATCCTCTGAAGGCCAGCAAAGTGAAGAAGTCTAAGTATCCCCTGATGTGGGGGTGAGGACAGGGGGAGTAAAGAGGCACAGAAACAGCCAAAAAGTCTCCAGCTCCTGCAGAGCTTCTAGGTAGCAATATGGGCATCTTAGCAAGCTGAAAATTGTTCTTTTCTGAATCCCAGCATCTATCTCTTGCTACGAGTAGCCTGCTGTTCCTCAACAAAGACACACAGGCAACAATGATGCTGCTGCAGGACCTTTTCCCAAATCCGATAAACTGTACATGCAAGGGGAAAAAGAAATGACCTAAAGGAGCCTGGAATAATACGTTGAAAACATGGGATCAGCCAGTGCTGTTGAAGACTGCTTGGGCCAAACTAAGCCTTGTAAGCAGTATTTCTGGCTGGAAAATAGATATCACTCCTCTGAATTACTGCATGTTTGTTCCAAAGGAAGGGTTTGCATAGGATATTGAAGAATTGCTTCTGTCTTACTTCACAATGACAGCTAGGAACCCTACGTCAACATCTACAGGGCCATGTTGTAATGGCCGTTGCAGAAAAAAAGCTAAAAAATACACAGAAGCTGCCCCTAAGTCATTATGTTCTACAATACATAATAAAGCATACAAAGCTTCATTCCATTCCAGTGAAATACTGCAGGAACAGCACAGACATGAGCGTGGTGAGAAGATGATGTTAAAATTCTGAGGTTTTCCTATTCTACACAGCCTTGTCTTGAAGATAAATAAACGCAGTCTAGCAAGTGAGATACTAGGCTACACTTAAGCAATAATGAAATCAGGCAAAACACAATTGTTTTAAAAATCTGTAATATAGCGTTGGACTTTCTGTGACTATATCCGAGCACTGTTATGAAGCTGCTGCATTTACTCTTTTCTCTACAGACAGCAAACCAACTTAAAAGGAGAAGTTGTACTCTGTCTTCTGCAGCCAAATATAGATGTATGTCGGTGAAAGCTGAAAGCCCTCAGGCGTCGAGATGAATCCTCCTCTGTGGCAAAGGGGAAAAGGTTCATCGAGAACAAAAGAAAACCTCTGCCCCAACCTGAGGTATGTGAACATCCCTCAGAACAATACCCGCCCAATTAAAATTGACTTATCTTCCACTCCATCATCAAGATAGCAACTCACTCTGCTAACAAGGTAGACTAGTATCTGAAAAATTAGTTGCCTCATGTTTCTATGTTGAAGTTCATTCTAAAGTGAGTGATGGGAAAAAGACTGCAAAAAACATTTATACGATTACGATTCATGGTTCGGAGCTGGACAGCCTGGCATGGGACGCAAAGCCCAGTATTATGCATTCCTCATTCAAGCCAAGCTCCTGTAAACCCATTGGAAGTTTGGCTTGAACACAGGCTGCAGGCTATAGTTGGTAATAAAATATCAGTTAATAGTGCTTTATGTGTCCAGAGACATTCTCTTTTTCTAAGAATTGCTTCACTTGTCATCTATTTTTCCACATCCTGCAAAATTAAACGCCAATTTTATTTCTTCCTCTTCCCCCTGGTCCCCTCCCACTCAATACTGATCTCCAGGAGCTGGCAACTCTGAACCTGCCGGAGAAAGCTAGTGCTCACCTTGCAATCCTAAAAATTCAGTGCTTCAAGGAAGAAGCTGCATTACATGGGTCAGTTTAGGATAAGGGGAACGACTTTTGCAATTTTTTTCCCTGGAGAGATCATCTCGACCTGGGGCTATCCCTTAATTAGGCATTCATCGTTTAGTGGTAAAGCCTCTGAAGCAGCCCCCAATCAGGATATTTTCAAGAATCAATTTTAAAGACTAAATTCATACCTAAAGTAATAGTCACTGTAATTTCCTGAACTTTTTTCTCTCTCTTTTTTTGTGTGTGTGTGTGTGTGGACAGCAGGGGGTACAAGTAGTTTGGATAGGGGAGTTAAAGTATGAAAAAAAGGTTTCTAAGCAGTAAGATCTTGGAAGAAGAAATTAAATTGAATTAAAAAAAATTGAAAGTTCATTTACTGACTAATTAAATGATCAACTTTTCTATATGTTTATACAGAAACATTGCAGATAAAATGATAGATTATTTTTTCCCCGAAAGACATGACAAGGGGACCAAGTTTACTAAAACACACGGTGAAATCAAGCAAAACCGCAGCCATCTAACTTGCAGTTTCTACAGCGTTTTGTATGAAAACCAGGTACAGAATAGGGTTTTCTTTAACTCATAGCCACTGGGCATGGAGTGTGTTTGACAACATTTCAGACTCCTGATGCTTGTTCTATAATCCATCTGTGGTAAAATATTTAAAAAACCCACGTTTATTGATAAAGGGCATAGCCTTTATGAATTGGAGGCAAAGGCTGACAGATCCAAGCAATTGAATGAGCTTGGGGGGTGGGGAAATTAAGAAGAAGGGAATAGATCACTTGATTCTGTAGATTTTTCAAATACAGTTATCCTCTGCCAGAAGTTAATAACTTTCAATTACCTGGGTCTGTTTCAGGCAAATGAAGTGCGCTTATCTCACACCAGGCCAGGCACCATCAGTGCCACCGGACCAAGTGCCACTGAGGCCTGGAGTCAATGACACAAGTGGTGGGTCAAGCAAGCTGTGGAATTTTTTTTTTTTTTTTTTGCATCTCTGAGCAATTTAGTGGTGCAAAGCTGTCGAGAAGCAAGAAATAGGAAGAGCACGTGTATATTAAACAAGAAGACAGTGCCATATCATGCCTTTGGATTAAGAGGATGAAGGATCTTCATTATTTTTCAGGGTTATGAAACAAAAGATAGCTCATCAGCTACGACTTGCAATCTGACAGGAACTGCTTCAAAGGATATACGATGTAGGAACAGAGCAAAAGCACAGTACAGTCTGGGACAGAAAGGGCTGTAGTTGGTTCAAAAGGAACTGCCTGTCCTCCCATTGTGGAGATGTCCTCCCATCGTGTGATGTACACACCAGCTAAAGGGTGCACATACCCGGACATCTATCCCTTACCGATACAGCAACTCCACTGTTGTCTAGGGGCCAGTACATTTGAATGGAAAGAAACTGAAAACGTTGTAAATTAGCATTGCAGTGAATTACCACCACTGCTGGGAGACAGTGTTAGGCCTTTTTGTCAGGACTATATTTGCTTTATGATGCTAACCTGCACAGAAAATGGGAAAAAATAATAATAATTAAAAAAAAAAAATCAGTAGATCACTAATGCCATTTTCATGAAAGACCAATGGCTGCATCTCTGAAATAACCGTGGTCATAAACTTTAAAACCCCAGAGCAAGATCCACAGAACAACTTAAGAAATTAACAGGGACATGAAAATCATAAAACAAAATACTCAGGTTGCTGTTGCTGTCTTCCTGGCAAACCTGAAGTGGCTCAACTCATACAGGCTGACAGGGCAAGAAAGGACATGAATTTCCTACACATTCCCTTGCAGAGGATGAGTGCATCCCAGGTGGCCGCAGGCAGGGGGGTGAGCTGGGCACAGCTGGACACGACTGCCTCCTTCCAGACTACCCTGGGCACAGCTGGACACAATCGCATCCCTTCCAGCGTAACCGAAGGCAGCAGGGCTGGTGCATTTACAGGCACGGTGTAAGTCTCTCCCTGGTCCTAAGCCACAAGCTCTTTCTCTCAGGTGTGACAATATGCTGCCCCTGATAGTAAGCGATGGGTAAAGTCACAAAAGAGCACTCAGGAGGCCGACGCAGAGTCCTTCCTGCTGCTCTTGCACCAATGTTTCTTTTGGAGCATTGCCTTTAAACTTGGCTTCAAGCATTGCCACCATTTGATAGGCAAGGGCAGCCAGGCAAGGGAAAAGCTGTCCCAGGGCAGAGACTAGACTCAAGATACTCAGTCTTCTTCAGCTGAGTCGTAAGAGGCAAGAGAACATAAGCGTTCTCTTCAATAGAAACTGTTTTTTATATTTGTGTAAACCTATAGCAAAACAAAATAAAATCAACGAACAGGCACTATTGGTACAGTAGGCAACTCCTTTGTGAATTGGCTCATTTAGGCATTCATTTAAATACAGTAATTAAGATTTAACACAAAACAGAAGCTGCTTTCAGATGTCATTTTGAAGGCCAGATGATCTCCTCTTTATTAATATTATAATTTTAAACTATTGTCAACTGATTTTTCACGGATCAAGCTGTGAGCAAAGAGAATACACTGCTGAAGTGTCCCCTATTTACGTAACACAGTCTCAGTGAAAATGAGAGATTGATTATAAATCTGTGATACAGAGGATGGATAAACTGCACAACTAAATCTCAAGGTGCTTTATCTGGACAATAGGAGAGAATTTATAGCTTCAGCATCTGCCATTCACCTTTTCTATTTAACACCATATGGAAGAACACAACAGCGTTTAAGGCGGCATATTTCTGAAAACCTTTACGAGAAAGCCAGCAGCTTACTGCAAATGAAAAATGAAATCCTGGAGGGAACACAAGCGCTTCTCTTCCTTTCCATAGGCATGCAGAACGCAGGAATGTGGGAGAAAGCAATTAAAGTATGATGATTCGAAAGGGGAATAATTATTTCACAATTACTTGAGAACATTACTTTTATTGCTCTAATTAGTTTTTATTTTCCAAATAAGCATTCTTGTTCCTGCATTTTTCTTGCCCCATGAAGGTTTTTTTCCTGTTTTCCCACTTCTTTGCTAAGGAAAGCTCAGCCTCACTCTCTACGTGTATTCTCTATTTTGTGACGTTAGCCTCCGGTTAACCTTGCCCTGCCACTAGTTTGTTTTAATCAAAGGAAACCATGTCAGGAGATGCAATATACTTTGCAATTATATGAACACACAAGAAATAATCCGCTATAGAAAACACAGTTTGTAGAAGTGAAGGGGAAAAAAAAAAATCACCTCTCTGCTTTAGAAGTAAAGAGGTTTTCATATGCTTAAACTATAAGACAATGATTTTTCACTAGAGCATCGTCTTGCCAAAGTGTATTCCTTGCATTCTAGGAGCCTTTAAAAACAAAAAGATTTTGTACACCTTTCCCTTATATCAGTTGGGTCAAATATTTTTATATTAATCTATGAATTAATTATGAAATTTGAATAGTCCAAATGCTCATAAGATATCAAACATCATAAAATGCCACTGAAATATTTAGAGTTATCAAAGTTTTTAAAGCAATCATAACTGATGATTAATTTGGATGATGAATACATGTGGGGGAGGCTTCAGAACTTGTGAGATCACATCATAGGAAGTGGAAGATATATTTAAATATTAATGTGCTGGGAGTTATCGTGGGTTAAATTCTGAATGGGGTTCTAGGCAGCTACTAGAAAAGATGATGGGGAGAAGGACATCATGAAATCATAATTACTTAATCGACATCCAAAGATTTATTTTCCTTTCCAAAGCTCTTTGTCAACAGTCAAGAATTTTCTTCCTTTGCTTTGCTTGCCCTCCATAGTGGCCCAAGGAATCTGTCATGCAAGTCATTTAAGTAACAAGTCATAATACTTAAACTAAAGCTATTACCAAATCAAAGTTAGAATAAAATGCCACTATAAGAATGAGGCTATGACCTTAAAAAACAGCTGATACTCAGCTATCCATTTTCAGTTAGCAATCAATGGTTTGATATTCTACATATAAAAAACCCCACCAGATAGCTGAAAAATTATTTTTGACAGAGTTTTCCCTGTGATGAAGTTTAAAAAAAAAAGTTTATTCCATTACCTCCAGTTTGTGCTGGAAAAAGTCCTGTTTTGCAGGTTTAGTGCAGAAAGGGAAGTTTTGGGTTTTTACAATGCAAGAATGCCTGTGAATGATGGCATCCCTTATTTATTAAACAATAAATACAAACAAACAAAAAGTATTGAAAATAGATCTTCACTACCTTTTTAACCAGCATATTGCATATGTATCTGATTTCGACTCATCTTGGATAAAGAGAGGCAGGAATTCAAAGACTAAATACTTTTACGCATAATTGCCATGGAACCCATGCAGTCGCATGTGGACTGCTTTAAGCATCATGTATTTTATTGACATTATACCCAGCTATCAAAAATTAAAGTCAAATTTGAGTTTGTCTCGGTAATAACACACACTGTTACTCATTTACATTAAAGGTAATCCCAGGCAGTGGAATGTGTATCATGGAACAGAAAACCTTCAGTGGTATTGCGGAAATCAACGTGGGGGGTTACTACCATGAGTATTTAATCCTCAAAGCAACCACTTTACAACCATCCAGTTGGCACGTACAGGTAAGTCAGTGAAATTACTAAGCAAGCGACATTGAACTCACATTTTATAACCGCACTTAATAAACATTAACCCTCTCCTACCCTGCCCAAATATACACACACACACACTTTTCCACCTATATCTTGTCTTCAAAATTGCTTCTTCCACACAGTTAACACACACAGGCTATGAATAACATCAGTCAAACAATTTCTGATCCTTTAACTAGAGCACTAACCACGCGGTCCCTTTGCATGCATTTACGATGGCTAGAGCATCCAACTTGCCCTCAAGAACAGAAACAATACATCTTCATGCTTCATATCGTAGAAGGTCTATTTTCCAATGCCATTTCATTAATGAATTTTTATTAGTAAAATTGCCATTTAATTACTAACCAGGTACACTGATGCCACACATACAGTTTAAATATACTAAATAGTCATGCTCAAAGTATCCGATGTTCTGTTTTACTTGTATTTAGCTAGATAATAACAGCAGCAAAATTTGGAAGGAAGCAACGTCTAAGAGCAATTAACAGTCTCACAGAGGTAAGAGTGTTTTAACTTTGACAGTTATCAAGCTGGCAGTTAACTTTCACAATAGGTATGCACTGAAAATTATTCCTTGAAAATTCTCCTTCTCTCTTGCTTGTTAAAAAAAAATGGATTCTACTGAAAAGGATTCCTTTTACAAAGAACTTTTAAATGTGAAAGCAACAGGAAGTGTAAGTAATACTTTATGGTGCTGATTTCCTAAAACATCTGATACGCCACTGGCATAAAAAATTAAAAAGAAAAAATCTAGTTCTGCAAATTTTCAGTGTGAAAGAGAAGAGTTTTACATACATCTTGCTAATTGCCTCACTCTAAAAGAGGAAATTCCTTTCTGCTAAAGACCGAACTAAGCGATACTCAATGGCTAGACCAGATGGCAAGGTTAAAAGTTTTGTGCAGCACTGTAACTTGGAGCATGTTCTGCGATGCACTGTGCCACCCCGCTGAACGCTGCTGGCGTCTCGCTGCACGTCTGGGGTGGGCCAGCTAAAGGGTAAGGTGCATACGTGCCCGTGACCCCTTACGCATAATCAAACTGCATTCTCGTCACCACTGATTAGTCCAGAGAGTTGGGGACTTGCAAATAAATGTATGTCACCACTTAGCTAGAAGGACAGAATAAAGATGTTTTAAATAGTGAATTAGAGAGTTTTAGAAAGGCAGCGTAGCAAAGCTTCCACAGACAGCATTTAAAAATTTTTTCTTTTTTTTTAGGAATAGAGGCTCCCTTAGTTAATAGCAATTTAGCCTCCATATTAATTTGCATGCATGACACAGGATCCCTTGAAATCATACATCTTCACAATTACTGAGTTCCGCAGCAAAGCAAAGCTTGGTTAACACAAGGAAGCACATCACAACACTACCACTGACAATGCAGGAGGGAAGGGTTTTTTTCTTCAAGAGATTACAGAGTAGCCCCCTCCCCCTCCAAATATATGAGGGACCAGCACCAAACACACAAGGATGTGTGTTTAACAGTTTCATTATTAAACTTCTGTATTTAGAGATGCACTTAGAAGCTGACATATCTCTAAAGTAATTTTTGTTTCTTTGGACACACATTAAAATCTGTGTCTGATGAACATTGACTGTGTTTCAAGCCGTGTTAAAATATATTATGGAAGCTTCCCAGAGGAAAGGAGTATAAAGATAGCAATGCAGAAGGAAGAGTTTGACATGGTACTCCCCCCTTGAGGGGCAAGTTGGAGATAAAGTTATATAAGCCTAAGTGACAACAGGGCATCATCAGCTGCAGTTAATAGTGCCTTTGAGCTTGGAGATGTTTGTTAGCAGTATCTTTTCTGACTGCCTGGAAGGACAGCAGATAGAAAAGCCTAATCAAAGCTGAGACGATGAAAACAAGGGAAAGCTCGGCTGTGGCAAGTCCCTACAGAGGGCTGCAAAGCAAGCGATACGAATGTTCAGCTGCAACTTTGTACCCTAATAGTCAAACCTATGCAATTTTTATGCAAAAGGCGAGAAACACAGCACCTTTTCCAAAACTGACTGATGCCGATAAAAACAGGGATCTTACAAAAGGAAAAACAAAACACAGGAGAGAACTCATTTGAGTTTAAGATCAGGAAACAGAGACAACGGGCAGCATTTACACAAACACTTTGCTGTCCTTCAGGGACTGTAAAAACCGTGTAAGTCATCCGCACCAAGTAGGTTCTCCCCCTGCCTCTTTCCCCTCTCCCACACGCTTACGAAATGTCAGCTGCCTGAACAACTGGCCACTACTGAATATCGCCACGCAGAACACTGCTGGTGCAAGCAAAAGCGCTCCACTTCGGAGAAAGTTTGGTTGCCAGTAAAGAAGGTAATAAAAGTCTGAATAGTCTCAGATGGGGGCACAGTATGCGACCCGATTTGTGTAAATCGCAGGTGACAGTCTCCGCGGCACACACAGGTTTATTTACACTTGTAACTTAAGCGCTGCCTCAACCGGAATAGCTCCAGTACAGAGTCAATGCCAAAGCCTCTCGCTTCATTCTAATGTAACTCAAACCACATTTGTCATCCTGATGAAAGAAGAAAAAGCAACAAAATAAAAGACATTTTGGATACTGTAAAAATGCAGCATGGTCCTCAGCCTTTGTATCTTTCAGCAAGTGACTATTCCTCATTTCTAGCTTTTATTTTTTCATATAAGGCTTAGGTTACCTGAAAATCCCCGTCAATTGGCAATGCCCAAGAGGATGATAATAGAAACTTTCAGATTGAGATTAATGGAGCAGAGATGGGCTAAGGGAATAGTTCTTTTTCTGAAATTCCAGCATTCAGTGCCTTCCGATAAATCTTATCCCCAGTTCAACTGCATGTAAAACAATCATCCTCACCCCAATTAACACTCTCCACACCAGGCAGCTGTCGGGAACAGGATAAAAAAGAAAAAAAAAGAAAAAAATCCTGCTTTCTGCCTGGTCTTACTCCCAGTGGATGCTCAGCATTTCGTTTGAATTTGAAAACTGCTGAAGCTTTTGCAAGGGGGATTTTCATTCTGCCGGGGAAAGGCTGAGGTAGCACGGCCGGGTCCGGGCTGGCTGCAGGGGACAAGTGTCTGCGGAGGAATTCCCGCTGGACACGCAGGAGAGCGCACTCAGTTATGCGCGGCCGCTGCGCGTTTCTCCACGTTGCATCAGCAGCACAAACCCCCCCC
>NW_008824544.1:1557507-1585734 GCF_000699105.1 Pygoscelis adeliae | reverse complement strand
AGGGCGGCGGCGCGGGAGGGAGGGGAGAGCCACCCCAGCCCCAGCGCCCGCCCGGCTGCCTCAGCAGCGCTCCCCCCTGCCCCAGGCTCACGTTTCGGGTGTGCACCCACCGCGTTATAAGGGGCGAGCCTTGCCCCCGCGGAGTTAGCAGCCGGGCACCGGCGGAAAACCCGCTGCTTCGAGTTCTACCAGCGCACGCGTGTGGTTTGCACAGACCCCGTCCTTCCCAGTACGGCGGGAAGGCGCAGTCGCCGCTGCCGAACTGGGAGCACTGGGAACGTTTAGGCAGGTTGCTCAGTACAGGCTCTCTCTACTCACGTTCCTGCCATTCAGACCTCGGCGCCCATTAAGCGCTCAAAGTGATGTTACTGGCTCGCGAGAGCCCAGTAGTAACTCTGTCCTCACTGATCAAAAATAGGGATTTAAATAAGTAACGACGGCAAATCCTTCCTCGTGTCTGTAACCTGCCAAAAGCCCGTTCCCAACCCCGCTGCGCTCGGAGTTGGCCACAGCCAGCAGACAGAAGCGGCACCACCAAGACGCACACAAAATTCCACACATACAAATAGCTGGAGCCACCCCCCCCACGCTACCGCCCCCTGAAAATCTGTATAAATTTTCCTTTGCATCTCCAAAACCTACTTGCTTCAACACAAAGCCGCTCCAGGCGAAAGAATATTAACATATTTACGAAGATTACTGGATGATTTGAGCAGTCTAGACAGACAAAACGTTTCTCTGCATTGAGTGTGCTTCTCCTTCTGAATCTCTCTCCAGGTTTTATAATTTGATTTGTTCTGGATAATCAACACTGGAAAAAACTAACAAATGCCAAGTAAAAAACTACCACGCTTAAACTTTTCAGAGAGAGTTCTAAAATA
This sequence comes from Pygoscelis adeliae, assembly GCF_000699105.1. Classification (NCBI taxonomy): domain Eukaryota; kingdom Metazoa; phylum Chordata; class Aves; order Sphenisciformes; family Spheniscidae; genus Pygoscelis; species Pygoscelis adeliae. The sequence continues at coordinate 1,584,853 of NW_008824544.1, read as the reverse complement.
AAATTAAATTGACCAATAAATAAATATGCTATCAGTCAGGCCAAGTTTTATTTAAATTTTGACCAATGTCGGTTTGATAATTAAAATACACACCAGGCTAATTTTCAGAGTCTGGTTTATTGCACTAAGAGACTTTTCCATTTTAAACAGTTAAAAGGAAGAAAAACCCCTCAGGCTGCTAAAGTTTTTGCCTACTTTGCAAGTCTAAAGAAAGAAAAGGTTCACTTGGCCCTCAGCGTAATCCCTGTAGGACAGCTGCAATCCTGAACAGATAACTATAGTGATATTAATCTGCTCTGTTCTATATGTTCACAGACTGTCCTCATCACCGTGGCACCTAAACATCTACATAGAAATGCACAAAGCAAAGCTATGGCTCCTCTTTACTAAATTAGTGGCAATTCCTCTACGCCACCCATCCATCGTAGTGTAGGACTACACAGCGGGTAAAAAAATAAGTGCAAAGTCAAAATAAAAGGAGAAACCCGAACAACTTTCTCCAGCTGGATGCAGCCACCTGGGTTTTGATCTGAGGCCTCCATGGTGGTTAATCCAGCCCAGAGCAGAGCTGGATTAACTTTCAATTTCAAAATCTTGCCACTGCAGAAGGGGCAGGTTTTAGCTCAGAAGAAATACAGGCAGCTCAGTGAGGATGAAGATATTCTTTTAAGAAGTCTCCACCCCCACTTCACCCTGTGTGGCTGGATCTGTACCTCTTCATCATCATTTTTTTTGGTACATGCTAAATCTAAGGGACTTCAGTCTCACCAGCCTGTCGCTTTTAAGGTCCACAGTCCCACTGCTGCTTACTGAAAAGTAAGTCCACGCTTTGCACAGGATGCAAAGGGGGGAGGAGGAGAGAATCACAAATAATTTTGCTTAAAATCTGCATATGGAATAGTGAGATCTTTATAAATTTGCCCCATTTCACAAGGTGTAAGTGCTTAAAAATGCTTCATTAAAACGTATGTTCTTTTGAAATATTTATTTTCCTTTTAATTACACGTGAATTAGCTGGAAGAAGCTGTAGGGAAGCCCTCTTACTGACTTAAGCCTTCTCAGCAGTTTGTTAAATTCTAGCCTCAAATCCCTTGAGGGAATAGTGGATTCAAAGCAGCTTTTAATCATACTATAAGGAGGGTGAAGTAGTATGTAAGTAGGTCATAGAGAAAGCATTACAAGTGCATAGGTTATTGCTTTATTTAACAACTACAGTGTAACACACATTTCAAAGAACATTTGCTTTTGCCATCTAAAAGTTAGAGGCAGGAACAGGGTCAAATACAAAAAGAAACCCTCTCTACGAAAGATACCGAGATATGACTCAAGGAGAGCTTATTGGGAAAAACCGCATTCGAATAATTTGGTTCTCAAACATAAATTATGTAGTGTCTGTGTATGAATTAACTCTCGAATGCAGAATGTAAGTGGTGAAAAACAAAACCAAAAAAACCCCCTGAATATTTCACACCGTTACAGGCTCAGCTCTGTTATTTGTAATGTTAATACCAGTTTCTTGACCGGCACATGTGCGCAAAATAGCAACTTTTATTAAAAATGAAGGAAAAAATGGAAGCTTTGGTCCATTACTATAGTACAGAGGGAAATGGGGAGGGGGAATGGCAAATGAAGCTGCATTAATTTTTGCAGCATAAATCAGACAATAGATGTAAACACTGGCTTAGAGGAGCTGCATTATTGCTGCGCTATCGCTGCCCGCTGACATTAAGCTTTTTCAGCTGGTGGAGCATATGGCAGTTTTGAGGAAGGAACCTGGAATTTGGAATCAGCAGTTCTCAGGCTTTACTCCCATTCCAGCTACAAATGTTGCCTCCTATCCATTCTCCGCTCATTTCAGGGGCCCAGACCTCGCTTGCCCCCACAGTCGCATCATTTACTCTTTGTGCCTCGGTTTCTCCATCTGCCTAAGCGGGGCAGATGAAGCAATTCCACCTCGCATGTGCAGATTAGTCACCGTTCAAGCAGCTTTTCAAACACAGAGCTATATGCAATTTCTCCAAACAACTCAACCTTTGAAAACCGAACACCTCTTCAGAGGAAAAAAAAAACAACCAAAAAATCCCGCAAAAACTTCAGCTGGAGAAAGGCAGGGGCTGAGCGGTGGATTGCTGTTGAGCATATGAGCTCACTCTGACATCACTGCCCGTGGCTTTCATTCAGCGAGTGACAAAGAGAGCAGACACCCCCTTCTCTTCCAGATCCCACAGCCAAATCCAGTGTGGAGCTCACATCACATCCCCTCTCTGGACCCCCTCCTCACCCTTCCCTTAATTGCCATTCTTTTAATCAACTTGCCTCCCAGTACTGGGCCAAGGAAATGCTACTGTTGGAAGCACTTCAAGGGAAAGTTTCCGAATTACTTCACTCTCTCCCAAGCCTGCAAGGCAGTATGAAGAGAGTTCAAATCCTCTGCTTTATTCCCCCCTAAGCCAATGAACATGCTCAGGATTCAGCTTATCTCTGGCATCAAAGCAAGTTTCTAACAGAGGCGGCAGAAGCAGAGCTCGGCGGCGGCGGTGTAAATTTGGAGTGGGCTCAAATGACTTCAGTGGAATCACTCAGGATCTTCCACTAATGTGACGGGAAAAAGAAATCTGGTCCAGATAGCGCTAGTGAATGCAAATGAGGTGTTCACTATCTTTCACAAAGAAATAACCTTCCAGGCAAAACCATGAGTCTGGAAGTAGTAGCATGGCTAATAGCAGAAAATAGAGCATTTTGGTTTGTGTGGCGGGACGTGAGCCTACCTGCCTGTAAGGGAGCGAAGAAGCCCATCAGCTTAACTTTTAGTAGCAGACTTCTGGAGGGACAAGAAAGGGGGGAAAAAAAAAAGAAAAAAGAAAAGAAAAGCACACAAGCATGAGTTACACAAAGCATTTGGGCAGAGCTAAAGAATGGCGTAAGCACAGTAAAGAGTGAAAGCAAGAAGTAGTGCATTTCTTTGAGTGGCAAAAAGTAATGGACCCAATTCTGCACCGTTTTACCATTTCTGAAGAATCTGATTATTTGTAACAAATCCGCCTTTGCCAGTTAGATCTAACATTGGAATAAAGTTTTGCATTATGAAGATTTAACCTTTTAGTAAGGATTTTTTTATTTACGAAACCAAACACACAACAGTCTTCCCTTCATCATAATTTGAGAAATAAAACAAATTCCATGTAACCGAGACCCTTTTAAAAAGAAAATTAAATTGTTGGTTAAAGCTGATCAATGATTTTTAACTATTCAAATTTTAGCCGCTTGTGAGGGACCCCCCCCCTTCTGTAGGCTATTGTAGCTAATCAGTAATTTTCAGAAATAAAAGTCATTTAAAATTAGCCCTGTGAAAAGGTACCTCAAATTAAGCATTTCTAGAGCTTTCACTTGAAGCACATTGATATTATGTAAACTTGGTTGCTATAGTAAAACTTCCCACTCACTACTTCTTTTTTTTTTTTTCCTTCCTATTTTATACCGCTGAAGAGGTGATTTCATCCCACTGTGGGTATAAGGCCTTTGTTCCATTTGCGGGTAGTAACTCACTCTTTCAGAAAAAAATTAGGCAAGATTTTATGGCACAAGGCAGACGCTACATGTGACAGAGGGCTTTTAGGAAAGGCCTTTAATTTGGAAGAACACCCTACTTTGTTAATAGCATGCAAATACTTGGGGTAGGCAATCATGACTGACTCTCAGGTCCAATCCTGCACAGTGCTAGTGCTGAGCAGGAGCTGCCCAGTACCATTTGCTCCAGTTGGGCTATCTATTGCGCTCAGCACTGTGTTTAGCAAATACTAAAGTAGTAACAAGTAAATATTTGCAAGACCAAGTCTTACCGTCCTGTTATTTATTTACAGCCCTATTGAAGAGCATCACTACTGATCTGTAAGTGTTGCCTTTGTGTAGCGACTTGTGCATACAGACACAAGGCCAAGGCTTTTGTCAACCCAGTCCTATCTCAACTTGACAACAGGCATTGACTGGTTTTTCCTTTTTTCCTTTTTTCTTTTTTTTTTTCCCCTTTTTTTTAAGAACTACCTTATCTTCTCACCCGCTGACTGATTCCATCAACAACCACTACCCAACCAGGTGAGAAACTGGGGCACTGCATGCACTGGGTAGATCTGATTTCCTACTAGACAGCAGGCGCATTATTTATGGTCAAAAAAGCACCTTTCCAAACAACCCCAGAAGAGGGAACTTCATATTGTTGGTGGATTTAGCTATTATGCTATCTTCACATGAAAAAGTATAATCTTGTATGACTTCGAATAAGAGGAATCACACATCTGGTGCTCTTGTCTCTGTTGCTCCATCCTCACAATGTGCAAGAGCCCCACTTATGCCTTCACAGGGCAGGGGAAAAAGCCCACCATAACCAAAAAAACTCCCCCCCCCCTCCAAACCCACAGGAACAGCTACTAGGAGACACAAAAACCTCCCTCATTTTATACAGATTTGAGATTTCTGAAGATTTTTGCCTAGTAGGGAGGCTGGTTATTGTGACAGATGCAGGATCAGGGAAGCGATGGTGAGGATGGGCTGAACACAGCAAAAGGCTGGATCAGGAGGCGATGCTGGAGGGCAGCTCCAACTCCAAAAGCAATGGGCAAAGGCAAGTGTGAAGTTCTAACGTGGCATCAGCGAGGCAAGAGGTTGGGTAAGGGACATGAAAAAAGACAGGAAGCCAAAAGTAGACTTATTTAAAAAAAAAAAAAAGTAAAGAAATCTGTGGGGGGGTATTCCAATATCTAAATTAACCTACTGCACTTCTAACTGCAGGATCTTCGTAACGTTAGCCACCATCTTCCCTTCTCATTCACTTCTACCATGTGTTTTTCCTTCTTTTTCACTGCAAATGGTTGGATCTCACCTTACGCTCAAATTGTAACATGTTTAAGGTAGGAAATTTCACAGATCTTTGTTTTCATTTGTTTGTGAAGTGCCTAGCATGCATCTCGGTCCCCAAAATAACAAACAATCACCCTGATAATATGAAAAGTAACTATCTTTGTTTGACATCATTATTTCCCGCAGACAGAATCCATTAAACCTCAGACATGAAGGAAGGAAAGAAAAGGGTCCTGCAGTATCTGTAAGACATTCAGACAGGCAGAAAACTGCACTGTGCCTGGTTTGGCGTTTTTTACCCTGCTAAATGGACAGCGTAAGAATTGCCACATAGGTCAGATCAAAAGGCCCATCTAGTCCATGACCCTGACTCTGATAATGGCTTGTAACGGATGCAAAGAGAAAGAGCATGAGTATGGCAAGTGCATTGTGATCCTTCCCACCTTCCAGCAACCAGAGGCTTGAGGGACTTCCTAAAGTCAAGGACTGCATCCGAACCAAGATGTTTAACAGGCTCAAAATCGCTGATTCAATTTTCCCCCCAAATTCTCCCTCTGAAAGGAACATTGATGAAGTCATATGTTTATGACTCCCAGAGCTGCCTGTTAAACGGGCTGTTCTTAACGATTCCAGAGATTTGGGGCTCAGTACAACAAATAGGAACATTGGCTTTCTTTTCTAAAGCAAAACATTAAACCCAACATAGTTTTTAACATAGAGTGTTTCACTTCAGTAGAGTCACAATAATTCATCTGCAACTTTAAAAAAACCCAACTCACTGATAACACAATTTTGTAAGGGGAAAATGCTGAAACCATGAGGTTCCTAGGACGGGCATCTAGTTTGGCACCGTTTTGTGAGAATGACTCTTTAGGAAAAATCTTGGTCACTTTGGATTGCTATATTTGGGGATGGGGGTTAACTGAGTTAAATGTATGTTCATCAGCCGTGCACAGACAAATCTCCATATGATTCATTGAAGCAGCACTGCAGAACACCTGATGTTGCCGATGCAGTTCTGTTAGTGTTTTGTTATTTTTAAAGGGGGTTATATAACACTCTCATTAAAATTAAATGTGGGCTGAAATGATGCAGGCAAATTCTCAAGCTTTAGAGTGAGTTTCTTCCTCACAGTTTAGCTGAAAATAGAACATTTTTAGGCAGAAGAGAAGGAAAATGAAACCAAGAGACTGTTACAGTTCAAAATCGAGCTTCTAAGAATTTAAGTTTTCTGATAATTCACCGTTTCCTTTCTAGAGGGCCTCAATTCTTCAGATGCTGACCTGCAGCTTCCAGGGAAAGCAGGTGCAGGATCTGAATCTTAAATTCATTCTGTAGCACAGCTATCATATCATCCACAGCTATCTACACTTGCAAGGTTCAATTTCCAGATGATCTATGTTCGGGTGCCCTTGCTTTTCTTTTCACTTCTCTATTTGTCTAAAAGGGATAGTAAATTCCCGTATCCTCTCTCTGATTTTCTATCAGGTTTTTCCCCCCCTCCAACCCTCTGCTCTGTCTTCCTCCCAGTGACAGACTGTTGTCTGGCATCCTCAAAGGCTGCTCTTGAAGATGACCTGCTGATTTGCTGCCATGGGAACTCCAGAACGAGGACAGGATTTACCCCTCGCACACCGAAGGGCACAAGCAACAGTTCCCCATGCCACCCCTCTCGCTGGTAAAAGTTTGCCCTCCTCTATTTCAGAAGCCTTGCAAGGGACATCGGAAGGCTGTGCCTTAAATAACAAGAGTGCTGCAGCCTCTCCAGCATCCAGCAGCAGCCACTGCTGAATTATTCGGAGGAAGGTGAAAAAGTCTAATAGCATATGTGAGCATGCAAATTGCCTTTCAAAACTAGTGGAGAAAAAGCTTAGGCAACAAAGCGTAAGACTCGAGAAAAAACCTCTCTAATGTAATGGCAGAAAGCATTATCTTTGTATAAGTGCTATATTTAAAACTTCCTAAGCAATTTTATTGGTATCCCTATTCCTTTGAATCAGAGAAAGTTAACTTAAAATTAGGTTATTCTACCCTAATAAGGGACACGGGCTAACACATCACCCACCGAGTATGCTACATGGAGAGACACACAAGTAATTCTCTCCCTTCCCCACCCCCAAACACAATTTTGTGTGTTTTAATTGAAAGAGAAGGATCACTTTTACTTGGCTGCATTTGCAGGGCAGGTTGTGAACCACACTGTGTCAGTCTTGTCAGTGCACTGGCAGGTTTACAGACCTACGATACTTTCCTACAAGCACCGACTCATAAGAGCCTAATCCAGTAATGTGGGCTTAATGCATAATATAATTCCAGGAACCACCTAGAAACCGAGTGCAAATTTGGGAGTCGATGCTTTCCAGAAATGTCAATTTAGCCATTAGTTCAGAAACCCTGAAGATGGATCTGTCTGATATTAGCCCACGAAATGGTCACTGATCCTTAGACTATTAGAGAAAATAAAGTTGTATGTGAGAACAGCTAAAAACCTTTTTACATCCTGCTCGAGCTGATTACTAGTTATGCTATCACAGACTTAAGACCAGAGTGAGAGATGAGAAAATTAGGGTCCAGATCAAGATTTACCCCAAATTCGGGAAAATTCCTGCCCCCTTCCATCCAATAAAGATAGTTAACCGTCAGTGCATCAGTAACTTGCCAAGAACAGTATTAAAGCGACTTTAATTGACACATTTGCTTCCGCTGCAGGGTGAAATAACACAAAAACAAAACAAAAACAACAAAAAAAGGCTTTTTGCCACAGCAAGAGTGTTAGAGGGAAAAAAAAAACCCCTTGTTTTTATTTCCTCCGTGAGGATGCCAGCAGTCTTGTTTCATAAACTCCAGTGATTCATCACCATCCCAGGCAGCCAATCATTCGGCAGGTCAAGTAGAAATGGGCTGTAGAGCCAGCAACTCCTGCTGCCCCGATAATGCATGTCATTCCAGGCATGGCGACATGCTTTCTCAACAGCTGCCATTTTCAGTTACCTTTTCTATGGCTGACATACAAGTAAATGTGTTGGAAGCAGTAAAACAGTCATAGGAAAGCAGTTGCAAAGATAAATAGCACCTGCACGTGATAATCTCTAATGTCATTAGAGAGCAAAGAAGGATGTGTTTTGAAGCAGAATTTCTTTCTTCTGAAAGCATCACTTGACTTCGGGGGGTTTATGTGTGGGGGTGTGACTGAGAGGGGATTTTTTGTGTTGTTTTTTTTTTCCCCTTGAATAAACATCCAGGCAGTTCTCTTGGTTATAACCTTAATAGATATAACTAAGGGAAAAGAGGGAAAAAAAACCCAAAACACCCAGCATTAAAGAAAAAATCTTGCAATTCACTTGTGAGAAAAGATTTTGTATAGCTAGATTTTGCTTGAATTCAGTAACGCTCAATTTAAGAAAAACAACTGCTCTAATTAAGGGAAAAGAAAAGGATTTTCTTCAGTCGTTTCTTTTCAGTCTTTATTCCTTATCTTCTAACTTAAATTTCATGAACTTGTTCAATAACTGTCCTCTGAATATATGTAGTTGAATACTTTTTTGCAGATGGAAAGTGAGTGGGAGTTTTGAGGACACAGGACTATAGAAATAAATACCCACAATGAAAAAATGTTTAAACTTATGTGCACATGTGTATGTGTGTACATATGCACACAGATGTATACCTGTATATTAGATACAGAGCATGTGTAATTTATATACGTATACCATGTAAAGACCCTGTGCCTGCACACAAATGGTAAAAAAAAAAACCCAAACAAACCCCAAACTGTTCCAAATAACAGTGCTGGAACAAGATTTCAAATGCATAAGATTATCCATATTAATTTATGGTAATCTACAAATGAATGCTGCAGAGGCAGTACAGGTTATCCAAAATGGTACTTGCATTTAATGAGAAACTTCCACAAAATATCTTCAAGACAGATTTAGCTGCATCTTCTAATACCCCCTGAATTAATATCATGCAAAACACAAAGTACAAGCTATGTTTCCCCTTTGGAACAACTGGCTCTTGAAATGCCAAAGGAAAGCCAAGCTTTTCTCTCCATACAAAGCCCTCCTAGACATCTTGCTTTCAGATTTCATCAACTTAGGTGTTTTCAGGGCTGTAAGCAGTGAACTTTCCATCAGCAGCATCTTCAGCTAATTAACCCTCCTGATTACAATAATTAGTATTGATTCACTCCTGAATGACTTCTTAAGTATTCAAGCACAATCTACACTTGCAGTAAAACTTCTAGATATGAATATTAATTGAATGCTCTCCTTTGTTTTTCAGCCCCAAAGGTATAGTTTGCAATCTTATATACTTAAATTTGATAACAGAAACACTTCAGTTTTATTCTCATTTAACAAAGAGAATATTAACATGTTGATGTTAGAGATTGTGGTTCATAAATCTGGGAAAAAAAAAAAAAAAAAAAAAAAAAAGACAAAGACTCCAGGCTAAGAAATAAATATAATTCGCTTCCATTTCTTATGGCAGCATGGGAAGCCAGTTCCCAGGTTAAGACCTATCCTGCTCTTGTTCTGACAGGTAGGACAGGGGATGGTCTTTCTTTTTGGCATTACACCTGGTCATTGCAAGAACAAATAACAACTCATGCAGAGTCTGAATTAGCTCTCTTAGCGCTGTTGTGGAAACAGATGTTGCCAAGTTTGACAACTGCAAGGCACCACATTGCTTTGTGAATGGGTGAGATTCAAAACAGGTAGCACTAAGGACACCTGCAATGTTCATGCATAAGATCTCTAAACCTATATAGTCTCTCAAAAGCTGACACTTTTGTGAAAGCATGCTAAGAAATGCCTTGTGTTACAGATTTGCTTCACCTTCTTTGATGTTAATAATAATTGTTATGGCTCAAAAAGCAATATTCCAGTAAATATGCACAGAAATAATTTTTCTGGAGTAGGGTTCACACAGAATAATTCAAAAATTAGTCTTTGATGTGAATGCAATGTCAGAAAATACCCTTGGAAAAGAGCAAAGTAATTGGCGATCCAGGACAAAAATCTGTAGTATATGTATTTTATGCAGCATTTTATCTGAAAACGTAGGAACTACTGTAAGTTTAGTATGAACTCACCTGTGAGAAGAGCGCTTAGGAAACAGTTTTAGTATTGAATAGTCCTTAAAAGTGGCGCATGGGTATGCCACCCCGGTGTCTGGTGGTCTCTGCTACAAAAGTGGCGTTCACCCTAATCTGGGCAATCGCTAAAGGGGCATTTCCATGTAACCGAGAGCGAGGGATTCACTTTACTGCCACTCACAAAGGGCAGCAGCTGCTAGAAAGCCTAGGCTGAAGGAGGGTAACTTGATAAAAATATACCCCCCATCCAGTTCTGGCAGAGCAGAGCGGAGCAGTGGTGAACGAGTTAATGTTTGTCTTGAAAGAAGTTCTTCCAAGAAAGTGAATTATAGCATGGTCCCATTATATTAAACACCAACCTTGCTTTCTTCATGTTTATGCACAACACAGAGCATGCAAGTACTACCTGATAATCCATAACCTCTAGGCTTCTAGCGTATTTTATGTGATATTACCTTTTTGTTCACGTAAACTCTTTCCTATTGATTTATACCATCTCAACACACAAGGGAAGGAGATGCAACAACAATAAAAAAAATGCAAAAAAGCATAGCAAGTACTCAGAGCCCCCCCATGAAACATTTTTTTGTTTAAAATACATACTTTAGAGAGCTCTGACCACTATCAATAAATCTTTAATGTCTTCTTTTTTTAATTAAGGTGTCCAAGAGACCCCTCAACCCATATAAATCATGCACTAGAATCCAGTTTTAAAAAAAGCATGAAACCCCTACAATTAATTGATCTAAGCAAAAAAGGAAAACACTGATAAAGGTCTCTCTTTTCTCTCAGAAAAAGATTATAATTATTACTAAAAGTAATATATTTACTTAACATGTAAAGTATTTTAAAGACTTTAAACAGTTTCAGAAACTCCACAGACTGATGACAATTCCTTTTATTTAGGACACAGGCTGCTGTCCAAGTAGTAACTCAAAATTTTTCAAAAGCTTTAGAACAATTGCTTTTCATGAAGCATAAGGTACATGAGCATTTTGCCAAACTCAAACCCAAAATTGTTAACTGTTCTAAAGCTAAACTACGACTGTCTAAACAGAAAGATAATTCATGAAATGTATGAATAATTTGTTAGATTTTGGGATAGGAATCATCCAGGTAAATTATTCTGCCTGACCTTAAAAATTCTAACGTATGCTAATAGCTGGATTATAAAAATGGAAAGTAGCATGGGCTCCCACTTTGAGATCTGATTTATCATTTTTATTGCATTTTCATTACCTAAACAAAATTAGAAACAGTATCTTTAAAACAGCAGTTAAAGTTGATATGATCAGGCATAAAATCAGGCAAGGGCACATTTGGCAACTCTGTATTTGCCAGATTGACATCAGTATTGTAAGCTTTCAGAATCAATAAGTTTTCTCGCCAGAGTTAAAGGAGAGGTTAGTAATAAATCTCCAACTTAATGCAATAGGCATAATTGTAAGATGCAAACCTCCCCCTCCCTGCACTATTAGCAGCAGATACCAAATGAAACAACTGTCACAAAACAGGCAATGCACTTCATATTCTACTGTATATACAAAAAGATTAAGGGAAATGAAAAAGGGGTTGAGAAAAGGAAAGAAAAAAAAAACCCCAAACCACCCATCTCCAGACATACATTAAGCTAGTTTGACAGCACCATTGTTCAGCTGTCCCATTGTCAGACCAAAAGATGTATTCAATGCTACAATGTCTGCTAGCAAATAAACAAAAGACTACATTTTTCAAAGTGGGATGCCAATTCTAGCATAATTCTGTGTGTATGTGCATGTGTGCGTGTGTCTCTGTGTGTGTGTGTGTGTCTCTGAAAAGAGTAGTCGATGCTGGCCCCCCGCTAAACCTTGGAACATTAAGAATATATGTGTAATCCCACATATGGCAGTATTTAGATATTTTTAAAACATCTTCAAGTGGCAAAGACTAGGTAGAGCATTAGCAACTATTTACATAGGCTAAGTGAAAATTAAAGTGGTATTTAGGGCACTAGCTCTAATATGGAGTCTCCCTGAGCTTTTTCCATGCTTATTCCATGCCCAGTGCATAATAATGAAGCAGGCAGAAATATTGCAAAGGAGGTGATAAAAGAAATACCAGCTCTCATTTAGGGGAAAAAAAAAAAAAATTTTTTTTTTTTCCCCCTCCTTGCCCTCTCCGTACATTTGTCGTCATACATGAAATGTGCGATTCTAACTAGTGGAAAATGCTACTTGCACACAGCAATGCCTGTCTTTTTCTTTAAATAGGGAAACTACTTAATACACAGCACGGTTATAGTTGCAGCGGGCCCAGGCAACTCGAAAGCACGCGTTAAAACAAAGGAGACAACATACCTTAAAAGCAGCTCCTCATTTCTCATAGTAACAGCGGATTTGGGACAGCGCATGCTTTCTGCACCGATATTCTCAACAAAAGCCAGTTCAGAAGTGCGCTCAAACATCAATGCCACAGTAGCTACTCACTAATGGCTACTCTTTCTCTCTTTCTCTCTCTAGTCAGACGCTGAGTGGTGGAGCAAAGGGGCCCCTGCAGATTCACTAAGCAGAAATAATCCTCTCTGACAAGTTATGTTGTCTGGGCATATTTTACATTAATGCACTGTGCTGCCTATAGGGGTCTTGTTTGCGTTCACTCTAGCCTAGCTGGTGTTAGCTCTCTTAATTACCGTCAAAAAAAAAAAATTAGCAACATCCTCCCCCCTAAAAAAAAAAATAAATTAAATATATATAACTGAAAGAAAAGGGGGGGAAATCTATGGGCGAATGAGGGAAGGCTTTCCCCCTCTGGAAGGATGCATGTTTGATATGGATCTTTTGTTTGCCCTGCGAACTCGGTGAATACAGTGGCAAACAGATGCTGTGGCTCGCAAGGCTTGTGCGCTTTAAGGGAATTGGGTTAGAGGCTCTTTCTGGGGCTCTGGAGTCGCAGCTGGAGCTCTTGCTCTCTCCCTCCTTCCCTTCCCTGTTCAAGGCTGAGTGGCTTTATGGGACCTGCCAGCTCACATCAGAGAGACTGGGGAGTATTAATGCAGGCACCTGGGGATCTTCTTCAAGTTTTCAGTTTTTCTTGGCAATTTTAACCCCTCCAAAACACAAGTCCAAAATCCCTCCAATTTTAACCCCTCCAAAACACAACTCGGTTACCAAGTAACTGAGTTTGCTTTAATCCAGATCCTTACACTTGGCTTTGGCAGAGTTCTCGCAGACGGGAAAGGGTGTTGCATTATTCAATGATTTACTTGCTTCCTATGTATGAAAGGAACTGTAGTGTGACACTGATTTCAGGGAAGCAGCCTCTTTGGCCCCACTTGGGAAATCCACCATGTAATTTGTAGAAAGAGGTTGTGGTCTTCCCAGTTGCCAAGGAGGTCAAAGAGAGGTTTGTTTTCACACCTTAGTTTCAACTTCTGCTGGGTAAATCTTTAAACCATACAGCTACTTTTGAGGCAGGAGGATGGTTGGGTTTTTTTGGTTTTGTTTCATTTTTTTTTAAATCTACATCAGATACTTGAGTAGGTGCTTATACAGTAGACTGAAAAAGTCAACAAGGCCTTGCTGGTTTTTTTCAGACAAAGGCTTCTCTGCACTACTGTGGCAGAGAAATGTATCTTAAAAATGATTGTCATTTCCTCTGAGGTCCTGTTAACATAAGAACACGCAAAACTCAATAAACACAAATCATCCAGAATCGACAGCTAGTCAAAAAGCCCAGTAAGTGTCAAATACACCGAGCTAGAAATAGATCTGGACCTCAAACCTTGAATTCAAACTTTCATAGACTTCTGGCTATGTCTGTGGTTGGTCTGGACCTCTTTGCCTAGGTTATATATTACTGCCTTAAAATATACTGCTACAATATCCTGATGCAGTGCCACTGCTTCTAATTCCTTAACAGAAGTTAGCATTTAGGGGCTTGACCTTTTTCATAGAATCATTAAGGTTGGAAAAGACCTCTAAGATCATCGAGTCCAACCGTTGACCCAACACCACCATGCCCACTAAACCATGTCCCTAAGCGCCTCATCTACACGTCTTTTAAATACCTCCAGGGATGGTGACTCAACCACTGCCCTGGGCAGCCTGGTCCAATCTTTAACCACTCTTTCAGTAAAGAAATTTTTCCTCATGTCCAATCTAAACCTCCCCTGGCGCAACTTGAGGCCATTTCCTCTCGTCCTATCGCCAGTTACTTGGGAGAAGAGACCGACACCCACCTGGCTACAACCTCCTTTCAGGTAGTTGTAGAGAGCGATGAGGTCTCCCCTCAGCCTCCTTTTCTCCAGGCTAAACAGTCCCAGTTCCCTCAGCCGCTCCTCATAAGACTTGTTCTCCAGACCCCTCACCAGCCTCGTTGCCCTTCTCTGCTCTAACACCTCAATGTCCTTCTTGTAGTGAGGGGCCCAAAACTGAACACAGTATTCGAGGTGCGGCCTCACCAGTGCCGAGTACAGGGGCACGATCACTTCCCTAAGTTTTGGTAAACTTGAGTCTGGGAACGAAGGCAAAGAGGGAACAATCACCAGTATAAATATACTGATAGCAAGATCTTGCCGTTCTGATAGCAGCTGTAAACTTCTATTAAGGTCATAAATTGTTTGCAACAGAAACTATCCTTTTGTTCTGCACTTCTCGTTGAGCACTGTGAGACCTTGGCATTAGTTTCAGTCATTCTGTTATAATATTTGTCAAATGACCAAAAAACAAGTTAAAAAACAAACCTAGGCATAATCTACTTTTAATGATATAGAGAGAAAGAGCTGAAGGTGGTAGTTTAGGAAACATGGATATCATGAAGAACTGCAAGTCAAGAGAAGACAGGTTTCAATTTGCTTCCCTTTTCATCTGCAAAACATGACTGGGATTCTCGTTGCTCTTGTAATAAAAAATAATAAATCATTTTAATGATTAGCAATTCAAACCAATTCCATGTTAAAATGTCATGCTCCAAGGTCAACCGAGACAACATAGCTTGTACTTCATGCTAAAAATAGCTGAACAGTCATGGAAGGCGGCCAGGAAAATACTCAGCCAACATGACAAATCCCATACCTCCTGCCCCAAATACTAAATCCATTACTACCATTTCAGGCATGGCCACCAACACTCCAGATTCCTCCTCCTCCACTTTTCGCCTCCAAATGACTTTTGCCCAGCATAACTCACCGTGACGCCTGGGCTGCTCCAGACCAGTCTCACGCTCGTGAGACTGATGTATGAGAAGAGGCAAACACCAGAGTATGCTACAGAATATACAGCTGAACGGGAAGTGTCAAACAGTCTGATAAACTGCTACAGTTTTCCAAAATATGGCAAGGATCAGCATCTTAAGACACTACCAGCTGAGGGAACAAAGCTTTCTTTTCAGGCTGGAGTAGAATGACTCACACAGAGCCCTTTGGTGGGGAATCAATGGGCTTCTGTTGGGCAGCTCCGCACAGTTGCAAGTTCTTGATCGTTTCTGTACTTAGAAAGAAGGCAAAGCAGCAGCAATAGGAAATAAAGTGAAGTATTATGGAAGGACTCATCTATGGCCAAAGGAATAAATAAAGAAAAAGAAAATAAGATCCACAAAGCAGTGACACAGACAAAAAGAACCTACGCTTTCTATCACACATAATGAAACGTCTGACAGAACAACATCTGCAGATGGATCACAGCTGCTGAGGATGAGAGGGAATATGAGTATTATTTTTCAATTGTAAGATGTACTACGCAGGAGTGCCTTTAAAATAATATGGCTAAAGGGAAGATTAAACCAGATGCACAGGGCTATCTGGCTTCTTTCAAGATGAAAGTCCAGCTGTGGAGTTTAAATTCAACATTTAACATGAAAGTTGATTGTAGATTCATAGCTGATATGTATATATCGCAGAATGTTCTGCACAAATGACATACAGTGGAAGTTTAATAGTTTCATTGCCCTGTATTTAACATAAACCCAAGTCTTTTACGTATCGCCTGTGAGTTTGCTAAACTAACTATGTGATGTTGCAAATCCTTGAAAGGCCACAGGAATACCAATCATCTACAGAGGCAAAATGGTCAAAACTTCTGTGGCAAACCAGTAACAATGAGTAATTTATATCCATTAAAAATATGCTGCCTTCTCTTTACTTCTATTTCAGATTATTCTTTGACCATTCCATTTGCTTACAGTATTTTTAAAATATTCAGAAGCCCAAATTACAATGGCATTTTGCTACACTAAAGCAATACTACCAGCCAAGCAATGAACTACATTCCATGGCAGAGAAATGGTAGACAAGTGTCCAGGACAACAGCCCAAAAATCATGAGTGCAATCATGAGAGGAATAGAAAGCCTTGATTCATTTTCCCATTTCACCACGCGGCCCCGTGTCAGATCTTATGCAAGCCAATTAACCTCTTGCTCACATCTCCATCTTTAAAATGGAAAAACCCAATAAACTCCAGAGCAGTGTGACAATAACACAGAACACTAAAAGCTATATAAAACAGTGTATTATTGTGAGTCACACAAACATTTAAAATACGTCTTCTCCTCACAAGAGGGACTTGCAGTCTAAGTCTCGGTTATGTGCTGTTCTGTGCAGTTATTTAGGCTCAGATCACATTTGTTTTCTATAGGTGTGAAAAGCTACTCTTTAATCTGATAGCATTTTACTGGTTTAGATGGCTAAATCCCACCTTTGAAGTTGAGCAATTAGTCTAAGCTAGTCATCTAGGGTTTCTCTATTGTCAGTGAGGAGAGATTAGTTATACTAAAGAGCATTACCATCTCTCTCCATTGACTACAAAGGGTTTAGATCCCTAACTTTTAGATACATATGTTAGGCAAGATGAATCCCACCTACGTGCCTAAAGCAAAGGTGAGAAATCCCATGTTTCAGTTTCAGCATCACCAGAATGTTGCACGGGGCACGCTGCGACCTCTGTGCAAGCACAGCTCAGATACTTTGAGCATGTCTGGCACTTCCAGATCTAGCTGTAACCTGCCTGCAGGATGTCTACAGCAATCAAGTTGTAGCTAGGCAAGACTACCAGGTCTGAAGCAGACCTATACGTTACACCTATGCAAAGTTTGAAGTAGAAAGGAAATTGGCCTCAGCTTCAGAAGTGGAGCGCGTGGAGTCTTTCCAGCATGCTTTGAGAAAGCAGACAGTTCATTTAGGTATCTCCTCCTAAAATCTCCTAGAAAAATGAGCAACTCATCGCCTGCAGCTCTTATGTTATTAGCAATTGTGGAGCATGAAACCAGGTGTTGCTAGAACCAGAGTACTCTGGACTACTTCACTGGTGAATGTGAATAGCAAGAAATGGGCTATAACTCCATAGGCTGTATACCATTAGGCTTTACCTCTGCTCTTATTCAGGTTTTTGTTTGGTTTTATCCAGAACAAATTATTGCATATTTGTCTCTGATCTCTCTTTTGATTTGTTTTTTGTTTATACAACCTTTAAGATAGCTGTACATGGGAGATCAAGTTTGGCCCTGAACTCCAGCAATCTGACATCTAAGATGTCTTCAGGACAGATACTAACTCTGTATGCGTTGTGTGCGTTAATCATACCCACAGCATCTGTGGGTGTCATCTCTGTGCGCAGGAAAAGGCAAATTATTTTCAAGCACCTGCAGTAGAGATGCAGCAAATCATAGTTTTTTGGTTTAAGCAGGCAACAAAAACAGTCTAACATTTGCCCACATCTCCTTTTGTCTGTTTTGGTAGATCCTTTAGATTATATGCCTAGCTTTCCTATCTGAGTCATGGGGGCAGCAATTACTTACAGACCTACAGGTCAGTCCGGATGATGCAAGGGGTCTTTTCTAGCTTTACTTTTTCACCTGGGAGCATCCAAGGGGTATCACGAAAATTAAATAGCACAGGCAGAAAACACAGAAGTACAAAATGTTGCATAAATGCTGAAGACTAATATTTGGGCAGCGGGGGAATAAAAAGTTTCGTATTTAAAGCATACAGCAAGACTAGTATCCACCACTTCTCTCTGCTAGAAAAGGTGTGCGCTGCCTCCCTCTAGCATTCAGCAGCGCTGGCTCAGCGCGTCTCAGCATCTGGAAGACAGAGGCACCAGCAGGAACAACTCCCCCCCATTTACTTAAACGACGTGCTCTGGTGCTTCCCCCACCCTTGACAGGGAAGGGGCAAAAATTGCAGCTTGTGCAAATCACAAATTCTAGCACATAAACACACATCAATGTGCTTTTTAAAGGCAATACATCACTCGAAACAACTTACGACTGGCCAGGTTGTGATTGCAGACATGGCTAC
The DNA here is from genome assembly GCF_000699105.1 of Pygoscelis adeliae. Taxonomy (NCBI): domain Eukaryota; kingdom Metazoa; phylum Chordata; class Aves; order Sphenisciformes; family Spheniscidae; genus Pygoscelis; species Pygoscelis adeliae. Next base: position 1,566,631 of record NW_008824544.1, on the reverse strand, counting down.
TCTACAAAGCAAATAATTTATTTGGAAAGATCTACATGTCATAAGAACATCTGGCCTGCAACTACAGGGAAGGAGGAGAAAGCTGATCAAAAGAGCAAAGAGAAACAGAGGAGGCAACAGAACACCAGATCGGAGAGAAAGAGAGAGAAAAGAAGGGAGAGAGAGAACAAACACAGCTGGTTATAAAATCATTTATTTTCTGCTTTAATTTAAAGTCTATTTAAGGTATAAATAGAACCTGCTCTGTCTAAACAAGAATATCTTTATTTTATACTTGTAGTAATACCAAGATCATAACTTTTAGATGTGCCATGTGGAATATCAAAGACCTTGTGTTCTTGTGAGCACAATCTAAAAAGAGTGAACTTGCACAATATATGCAAATGTATAAACTGTATATTAACAGATATGAATGAACATGAAAAATATTAATAATTGCAGATGAGAATTTAATGGCTACTCATCCTCTTAAGTTAAAATTATAAATAGAACCACATTTAACAGTTCTATCGAGCCTATTTAAAAATGATCTTATGGTGCTCTATGCAGAAGGTTCATTTCACACATCTATGAAGTGTATCCAACACTAGGGAATAACGTGGATATTTAAAAACAAGATATCACCAGAGACAGTGATGTTCAACAGAAAGTCGTGTACAAGTGAAAATGAGGTAGGAGTTCAATTTCTCGGATCTGGGGTTTAGATGAGTGGATGTATCTACCAAGGGAACCTTTAGCAATGAACGTGATGTGATAAGTGGATCTTACTCCTGCACTGTCCGGCATGAAATGTAGGTTTATTAGAACAACTCATGATCCATCAAGTTGCCTGAAAAGGTAGGTAATGTGGCATTGTCCTATATGGAAGGGAAACAAACTGAACATTTGATAATTGAAATCAGATGAAGAGATCTTCAGTTGCAAATACTGGTTGAGAACTCTTGATCCATGATCTGATAATACTAAGTCAGGCTTTGAAAAAAGGAGTATTCACAGAATATATATTTCCTTTTACATATGCTCTGAAGGGAAAGAAATGGATCAATTTCTAAACAGTTGCCATAAAAATAAAACTAATAACTATAAAATAATTTTTATTATTTTCTAATTGAATTAGTACAAACACTTGTTTCAGCAGTTCTTACCCTCCCTAATTAATTTTATTTCATGATAGAAAAAAAATCTCGTCACTTTTTTAATACTTTAAACTCTCTACCTAACATTTTTTATCCAAAGGATACTCTTCCTTTCTCTCTTCCTTTTTTTGTCTTTAAAAATCTATTAGCATTGATTAAAAAGAAAGAGCTGGGATATAAATCTTCAGTTAGATTTACTACACAATACATTCTTCTTTGACCTTTCTCATGTAACCTGACACTTGACAATTTTGTGCAAGATGTTAAAAAATGGCTAGTGATTTTTGGTGATTCTAGTGCCCAGATTCACATAGGAGTTTCATAGGGCCTGTAGTTCAGAGTTAGGATGTTGATTTGTGGGGAGGAAGAAATAAATCAGACCCTGTGACAACACCCGGAAGATGGAGGCACTTGAAAACCCACAATGAAAAACCTGGCCAAACTGAAGTTCTAGGCTAAGGGATTCCTTAAAATACCACAGCGCAAATTTTTGGAGAGAAAGGTAACAAGTTTGAATTTGCTTTTATTAGTCTGTCATGAAACTTAAAAATTAAACATACTTTTTTTTGACAGTAGGCTAACTAGGGAAAACATTACTTAAGGATATCTTGACATTCTGCAGTGTACCTAAATCTTACTGAAGTAATGGAAATAGCATGAGAAGTAGGGTAAGTCTACTTACAAATAGCTTTTTGCCGTGGCAGGTAGACTGTTCCCACTAGCTTGAATGTTTTAATGGATGATGTAAGCGTATCCTAAGCCACAGAGGGAGGAAGGCTCAAGCAAAATGAAGCTATCTGATAAAGATATGATACCAGTTTGTGAACAAACTGGATCCTAATTCTGAGTCCCTGCTGCACTTTGTGTGACCAAACTCTTTGTATAGCTGGTTCCTTCAGACATGCTTTGGCCTGATTAATGCCACTTAACTTTGGGCATTTAACAGAGAAGTCCAAGGGCATAATCACCTTTGGCTTCCAATTCAATTACAATTCAACCGCCATGGATGTCCCTTTGACTAGGCAAAAAGCATAGGTGAACTAAGGTCAACCTCAGCATCTCAGTTAAGCATAAATAACAAGATGAGAGGTCTCCATGTCTACTTTGGCCACAAATCCTGTTTCCAGAAGGATATTTAGGCAACGGGTGCACACCTGGCAATGGCACCCTCTCCTGAAATGCAATGCTGCCCATGGTTCTTTCTAACCCTCATATGACAAAGATGCACGTGGACCACAGATGTACATATGGCAGCTCCAAAGTGCCTTGAGATTAACCTCTGGAAAAAAAACAGGTAACAAAAGAGACTCACTTTCAGACACCTTCCATGCCCCTGCTAAATGTTTTTCATTCAAAGAAAAAGGCATAAGAACAGCCATATACATTTTATCTACCCCCTTACCATAGCCAAACACCACCAGACTCCTCAGCATCTCATTTCCCATAACCAGATGCTCAGATACGACTCGTCAAAAACAATTTCTGTCACTCCAGCGGTGGAATTCTCGCAACACTTACCATGTTGCTAGTACCAAAGGCTCATGGAGTCCCAGAAGACTTTGTGAAATGAAAAGGCAGTGGAGGAAAAGGCTGGAGGGCCAAAGGGGTGCAGGAGGAAATGAGTCATTTGCCTAAATTCCTCCCACTTCAGAGCTCAGTAAGGTAATACTGTGGAGCTGCACAGAGATCTGTGCTTTTGGGACATCTGTCTGTGTTCTTGAATCATTTGGCGCAACGCATGGTCAGCGCACACAGCCTTGTGGGACCCCATCCACATTCAGCCAGACATAGCCCTTCAGTGCTAGCAGTGTGTTCGATGCTTCAGCAAAACCTGCGCTCTGATCTTTACAAGTGCCAAGAAGTCTGTTAAAGCGTTTACATATTGCAACATTAAATGCTTGGTAAATCGCCACATCATTTTGTGCTTTCAGTGTTCCCAAATCCACAGCATTCGTCTTTATTCTGCAAGGCCAAACCCTGCAAAACTTGCTGAATGCACTTACCTCCAAATTAACACTGTAAAAACAGTTTCTCCCTTCTTCTCATATGCTGTTATATGTAAAATCTACACCCAAAGTTAATTTCTTGCTGACCTTGTGCTGATTAATGCAAATTAAATTACAAGCTAATTGCCCCAAATGGTTTGTATGCAGCCCAGAAATCAGTTCTTTTTGCTGGTGGTCCAAGAGATTTGTGATTTTTTATACAATGGTTACATTAAGTCATTGTTAGCCTTGCAGCATCTTCAAAAATCAGATTTTTTGTAGGACCTTTTAGAAAGCAAGAAAAAATAACATAAAAAAGCATTATTAAGTTCTGATCCAGTCTTGCAGAAACCTCACTTCTACCTTGTGGAAGGAATTTTATGGCTCATTCGGAGCTCAAGCTCCAAGATGCATTTTACAAAACCTTGAGCCAGTTTTGTTAAACCCGTCACTCCCTAATCCCCTTGTGCTTGTCAGCAGAGTACACAGGCACTTGATTTTGGACGTCTGATTTGATAAGGGGTGGGGGAAGAAGGGAGGGAAACAGGGACTGCTATTTTAGATAGATCCTACAATATTCTTGCAATTCAAGAGAGAACAAGGAATTATTTCAAACAGTGATACTGGGCAGAGAAGCTCTTAGAAAGGGGCTGTGTATTGTGCTCTAGGATACCAGTGTTGTTTTGGCACTGAGCCTGAATCCCAGTCATCAGACCCGATATATGATGGTTTGTTGGGGCTCTGGTTGGCAAGTGGCATGGGGATCAAATGCAACAGCAAGTAGTGCTTAGCTCTTCAGCAGTCCCTGGAGTGGCTGACATTTACAGTACAAATGCATTTTGCATTTATATCCAGCAGTGGGATAAAATTTGATTTATGTCATGAGGAAGCTAGGGGAAAAAAAAACCAAGCATGGTGTTCTCCAAGAGAACAGTGGTTTCTCCTTCACAGGCTCTGCCTCAGTGAGTAGTCACACTCCACTCCATAGTTTATCCCAAAGTAGGTAAACAAGATTATGCCCATTTTATAGAAGAAGCAGTGACACAGAAAAGTTAAGTGAATTGCCCAAATTTACGCATGCAGCATGAGGCAGAGCTGAAAGCAAATTTTGCTGAGAGAAGAGCAATGCACTCAAATATTACTCCCACCTGAGCACTCAAGTCTAGAGAGGATTTAAGTCCTTTCTGCCCCATTCACAGGCAATAGATGCCCAGACCATAAAGGCACACACCAGCTACTCCGCATGCTCCCAGCCACACAAAACATCCTTACCCTGACAACAAAACATGAGACCTGGCAGCAAAGAGCCCAACTTCCACAATTTCAAAGGCTATAAACATTAGACTGTAGAAAAGACAAGGGAGGTTGAAGGCATACGCCATGGTCATTCCTATTGTAATCATCCAAAGACTGATCAAGCAAGATGAACTGAGAAAAAGATGACATATATATATATATATGGTAACACTTAACTGACTTGATGCCTAAGAAATGTTCAGTTTTTTGTTTTTTTATAGTCTTTTCCATTATTGTTCCACCCTTAATTGATGTTATTTCTCCCTTCCTCTCCTAATACCAGTGCCCCTGTTTGGCCTGATTTTGGTAACAGACCTCCTTTCTTTGATATTCTTGACTTTGACTTCTACTGCAAGCTGAGGCTGCCAAAATCCCAGCCCCTCTGCACTACAGATAGTACAATTCACTCAGTTTTAAACACGAGTTCAAAGTCAGTGTTTAGGAAGCTTAATAACTGATACCTGAGCATGCAAATCTCCTCAATTCAGAGACGAAAGTATGACCACCACCAACATGAGCTCTGCTCCACAACACCGACCTGTGCTGTTGAGTAATAAAAGTATTCTCCCTCCGAAGTCTCTTCTGAGCAGACATTGTCGTGTCACACTGTTAAATTATGTGTGATGGGTCTGTGTTAGGATTACTCTGTAGAAGAGACAGCTTGGAGGCTGCCAGATTCATTAAACATCTTCAGTGGGACTTCATGAGGGCCTTTCACTTACCCTGAACAAACAACAAACACACCCTTTGTGCTCAAGAACAAAGGGAGTTTTTGCACTTTTGTTTGATGTCAGTCACAACTGGAGATTAAAGCTTCTCTGTGGATTTCAAAGTTGTCTCCCCCCTCCAGAACCGCTCCTCTTGCTGTTCACTAGGCACTTCAAAAAGGTTTACAGCTAAAAAACCCCAAACAGAACAATATTAATAATAATCAGCTTCAGAAACGCTACATACTTTTGACATTTGAATGTGTTTCACTCATAGATATAACTGAGGAAACGAAGTGCAGGAGTAACATATGCAGGAACTGCGTTTTTCTTAACCACTTTGCATCAGGGGCTGGAAAACTGGATTTGTAAACAGGAATGTCTGTGTTAAGATTGAAGCGTGGTAGGCTCTGCCCCACTGAAAAAATATGTAGCCCAACTGAATCTGGATTTGGGGAAGAACAGTTTCTGTTTTCCTAGCAAAGGATGTAAATGGATCCTTGTATTAAGCCCACACAAAAATCAAGTCATGGCTTCTCTTGCAGTCTCCATGCTCTGATGTGAGTGAGAGATTGATGTTTACCGGTATGTACTACAGATTGCTTGGTTTTGGATGCCTTTTCTGAAATCTGTAGTATATACCAGGGAACACCCATCTTTCAGAAGAGGCATCCAAAACTAAGCAGGATGATGTCTAGAAGAAGGTTGGACCCCTTGTCATCTCAGGGACAACCCAACACACATTCCCATGTAACAGGGCACCTTAGCAAGAGTCCACCTCCCTTACATGTCACTCCAGGATATCTAAAGGGAAACAAGGTGAGCTGCTATAAAAGCTGCAAAAATAAGAACAGGTATTGTCCGATTCAGGAAAGCAACAAGTGACCATCAGGAAATCAAAAAAGCTGTCTGGAATGTGGCAAGGAGCACCCAAACTTAATTTTTTTTCCCCTCTGATCTGTAGGGTCTTATAGTTTAAAGTCTCATCTGTGAGGCAAAGGTCAGCAACCACCTCTCCTCTCAAAACAGCCTGACTCGATTACGTGTAGCAGTTTGATCCAGCCAAACTCTTCCCCACCTGTGAAGACAGATTTTTGCTTTGCTTGATTGTCCTTCTCCACACCTCCAGCTACAGAATTCAATTAGATAGATAGAAAACAGAATATAAACTAAATGAAGGATCACATTCTGCCACCTAGGTCCTTCAGTGCTGTCAAAAGGTGGATGGGACCACTCTGAATGCAAGAGCCTTCCCCTTCAGCCGAGATGTCAAACATCAGACAGCAGAACAGGAAGGTGAGAAGGAGCCACAAGAGTGACTGACTGATGGAAAATGCTTTTCAAAGCAAAGGACTAAGTGTTTCTATGGTTTACCTGTGCAAGACGGTGAAGATTTTAGTGCTGCTGGATGTAAACTCTCTTTGGATGGCTACATGAGTCTGAATTTGTGTTTCTTATAATTCTATCACAACCTACCAGTAAGAAAAAATGCCTCTGTTTTCCACTTAAAATAATAGATTTCATGAAACTTTTTTCTTCTCAATTCATCTTTCTATATTGCATTTGAACTAGGTGCCTATTCAGTCTTCTAGATCTTCCTCACAGTGACACCCCACACCACATGTATTTATTTCTTAGACAGCTGAGCCATGTGACTCGGTACACACTTTTAACTGGATACCAGAGCATGGCTGAAGGGACAGCATATAGAAATGTGTGCAGCGATTTAAAATGTGCCAAACCAGAGGTTAATGGAAGCACATGTGTGGATTTGATTTCTCATTTGAAGCCCTTTCTGTTCCAGTCACGTTTAGAAGTGTTGAAACTGTTAACAAATTGTGATATTTGAAACTTCTTCTGTGGCCTAACACAGCTCTTACACAACTCTTTCAAGAAATACCATAGGAAGTTTTATAAACACAAGCGATTTGGGGATGATTGGGCAAACCGTGTGATTTGGACATGATTTTTGCTTGCCACTTCTTGCAGTGGTCCATCTGATGGCACCCAAGTATCTTATTTGAAGCATCTGGGTTTTCCGATGATGTTACATAAAGAACAGGCTACAAAACATATTTCAAGTTCTTTATGTTTGACCAGTTATGGAGAAGTTTGTAACTTTAACATTTACTCAAAGGCCCACCTTACTACACTTGCTTAGTAGTTCCAGCATGAAATGATCTAATTATTGCAAGCAGCAGCAAACATGGTTAAATCCTCAATTTTGTGTCAGCATACTCTCCTTTGGACATGAATTATGCAGAAAGCCTCACCAAAAGTTATGTGCTGATGTGGATTGGTAGCACTGTGCTTTAATGCACAGCAGCCCCATCATTAATATTAGGTTTGCTTTAAATAATGAAACAAAAATAAAAATATTTCCCAGAGGACACAAACTGTAAAGATGTAAAGTCGTGGTGTGGGCAAGAAAACAAGTTGTGTAGTTCAGAGCATCTTCATAAGTGTTAAGCAAGAAGCCGGGGGTGTACTCAAGGGGTTTCTATTCCACAGCAGCTTTCCCATTCGCTTCTTCTGTGTAGTTTAATATTAGAGTTGATCATGTTGAAGTTCATTGTCACAATCTAAGGCAGTGTTACAATATGCAGATCACTCACGTGCTGCAGATTTCTTACTGTACCAAAATGTCTTCACGTCCTTATTTCCAGTTCATAAAGCTACACTGGGAGGGACAGAGAGAAAGATCCCACTTACAAATGGTACCACTTCCCCAGAGCAGCTCTTACAGGAATGGCACTAGGAAACGTGCCTAAACCCAAGTTGCCCAGTGATGGCAATCCAGGGAAGACAGATGGCAAGTGGAAGAAAGAAATGAGAACACATACCATGAGGGTCGTATCCTGACAAAGTCAGGATGCAGCCAGGGAGAGCAGACAGATCTGGTAGGAAGAAAACGCTCTGAGACCCCACCATTTAGACGCTTGCTGAGGTGGAAGTACAGTAGTGCAACTAGAGACATTTTGCAAGAAGTTGTTTTCCAAGACCACTCATTAGCTTCGTCAGCTCTCATGGTGTCTATGCCACTGCACCACTAACCCATGAGCACACGATACTCACACAAAATAGATGAAAGCTGGCATCCAAAAGTCAAGTTCTGCATATCATCAATGCTTGGGTAGCCTTCAAAGCTGGCCAGGTGACTGTCCCTCTGGGCTGAAATGCCCATGGCTAGAGGGCATCCAACTGCTCTCTGCATTATCAATTCTCAGGGCTGAAAAGAAAAACTTGCTAAGTTTAAGTGCCTGGATGGAGGCACAGTGCAAGGAAATATGTAGACAATAGCACAGCACAGAAAGTCCGGTTCTTGGCTCTTGTGCCAGGCAGAATGAAAGGCATCCCATGCTTTTCCAGAGCCTGAAATTTATACACCATGAATCAGCTGGAGAAGTCAAAGGGTTCTGGCCTCGAGGAAAGGGTTATCTAACGTTTTATAATAATAAAGAATCTATTCCATATTCTGTCCAGCACAGTTCAACTTCACTTTTCTGCAAAGTTCTTTGAAGCCCTTGACCTCTACTTTCTGAAACAGAAGAAGAGTAGGAAAACATATGTTCAAAACAGATTATGATATTCAGCTGCTCCTAGGAAATTCTCTATGCAGCACCAGTAGATCAAATTATTTTCATTATATCATTTGTTCACAAAGAATAGTGACATAATTAGGGAGCTAAATAGCAACAGTTTCCTTCTGGTAAATTTGCTGTAGCTAATTTTGTTAATAAGACTGATAATTGTTTTACGCTCATTCAATATGTTAAGTTTACCTAATACTAAAACCAATCAGAACCTTTAAATTAATTTTTGTTTTATTTCTAAAGGAATCAATGTCATTATTAATCATAAAAGGAGTGCCGAGTCAGAGGATGATAAATCTCCTTTGGGCTTATTTGACTTTCATATTTATGGTTTGGATAAGGTTATTATGAAGGAATTTTCAAGAATGATTGAGGAGGAAAGGGAGGAGAGTGAGCTAGGAAATAGG
>NW_008824544.1:1542793-1557434 GCF_000699105.1 Pygoscelis adeliae | reverse complement strand
CTTTAAGTTCTGGAGACTTAAGCATGGCAAAAGTGTTCAAAAAAAACCAAAAAACAAAAAACTGCTCAGACTGCCAGGCTACAGAGCCCTAAGAGGTACAATTTCCAAAAGAATATGTTCAAGAGTGGATTTACAAGAAAACAGGAGAGGAGAAGATTCGGGGCATAGGACTGATGGGACCACCACTGGCACCGGTGGTTTTGCTTTTAAAATATTAGAAAAAAAAAATCGCTCAGACTACAGTCGTCTTTGTTGCATTTCTAGCTTCACTGCAAAAAACTTACAATACAGCAGCTATTTTAGCTACACTTCTACAACCCAATATATGGTAATGCGGTGAAACGTCCTAGATAGATGTGTCCAATTTTCACAAAGCCAGTGTTGCCCACATTGTTTTTTACATGCTTTGACAGGATAAGGTCAATGCCCATTGGCTGTGCAAGGAACGGAGAATGCCATCGGTGTTGCTATTGTCATAGTAACGTTCCAGCTCAGCTTTGGGAGGTGGCAGTCCTTGGTCACTGTGCCGAGGAGCTGCACGCTCACACGCTCCCCATTAACTCTGTGTATTAAAAGACAGGACAAACAGCGCTTTCAGTTTAAGTGCTGTACTATATTTTACTTCTGTCTTGAAAGGGAAAACGCATGGTATGTTATGCTGAGATGTTGGTAACCAGAGTTTTCTTCCTAGAACTTATCATGCATTTTGCTGAAGAGGATTTTAATAAAACCTGAAACCCAAACGTGCCTGAATGTGGATCTGAATTCTGCCTCTATCTTTCTTTGGTTACTAAAGTAACCTCCCAAACTTTGAGATCCATGAAGCGTGCAATAAATTTTCTTCTGTATCCATCCGCCTGACCACTGTGCCCACAGAAACAAATCAACAAAACCCAGACACCCCTCAACACACTCCGTTTCAACTGCCCACTGTGAAACAATTAAATGTTTTTTGAACGTATATGGTGGAACACATCTCACTGATAAAATACACAAAACGTGAACAATTAAAACAGAAATAACTTCAGTATGAGTCTTACAAAGGCATCCTTTGTCTTTCCTTGTATCTTTTAAGAGAGAAACCTATCAAAGGAAAATGTTATGATAATGTATTACCATGCTGAGTTAATTGTCAATTGCAAGTTACTTAAGTGTACTTTAATGATATGTTTAAAGCCTTATTTTAACTCTAATAGCTATTAATGGTAGGAAGAGAAAATGAAACCAATTTTCCCTAACTTAAAGTGGAGCTCTGTTAAGCATAAGTGAAGAAAATTCTAAATATAAAAAATTCTTTAGGTATTTCATCTAAAGGGAACCCACACTGTCCATATTTCAATCTAGCTGCATACTACTTTCCAGGCAGCACTTACATAAGATCACGCAGTATTGAGTATGTCAGTATTAGAGAAGTTGGATCAGTTCTTTAAATGGTATGAAATAATTCCCAAAGACCGAGATGTCTGAACTGAGGGGAGAATGACATTCCCAAAGGATTAATTCAGTATGAAAAACCAAGGAGACATTAAACCTGGTTTTCAAGGATTCCTGTCTCCACAGACAGAGACCAGTGTTTTGTAGATAGTTGACCCTGTGGACACAAAACCAAGTATACCTTAGCACTCAAAACAGCTACAGTTACTCCTAATAGCACTCAAAACAGCTACAGTTAAGCTCAAGAAAATATTTTTGGGTGACAGAAATTCCATCCCCAAATAATTTCCATTTACTTAAATTGCTCTACTACACTCTTCAACACATATCTGCTCCCTCTCCATCCAAATTGAGTGGATTTTGCCAGTTTTCTGTGATTTAAAATAATGTTACAGTCTTGATTCACCTGTTGTCCCATAAGTCAAGCAATACAACGAATTTAAGACAGAAAAATCATTAACCTAGCTGGTACCTTCTGTCCTGGAGATGCCATGACTGTGAACAACTAATTGCAAGGTGTTTGCAGGTTATTCTAGAAAAGACCTTCTTTCCTAACTCATAAATCAAAATAAAGATTGAAACTTTTATGAGAAACAGCACAGATGACAGCATGACATCTTCCACACTCTCCCATGCTGATCTTTTAAACCTGATAATTTCATTAAGGTATTTAACTGTAAAATAATTTCATAATAAAACACACAGAGAAAATTGTTAGTAATGTGAAAATCAGCCACTGTCAGTCATTACAGGTTCAGCAACTTTCCTTTCCATGACAAAAAAAAAACCTATACTTTTGTGACTGATTTGCTTCTTGCATTAACACTTCTGAAACAGGCCTATGAAACCTAATTCTTTCCTATTCCGTTTTCTTTAAGAAAAAAATTGCAAGTCATCTTCTCTACCTTGGGAGCAAGGTACTCATTAGGAAAAGCTGTTTCTCTCAATCATGAGGTTTCAATATGCTTAAATTAAGCTATTGCTTAATAGCTTAATATAGCTAACTATATATTTCAGCAAAGTTGCTCGAAAGAGGGAGATTTTTAATGCCAGAGATGCTGTAGTGTTAGGTCTCCTTTGTGACTATTTTGTTGTGCAGGATCCCAGAAATGGGGTATGAACCTGCCAAATGCCAACACATGTTCTTGTTTATGGATTTTTAAGGCTAAATTTTTTTTTTTTTTGCTTTTATGGCATTTAAAAGCAACTTTCATATAGCATCAGATAAGCTTTATAAACAAATGTCTCTACATCTACACATCTGAAAGAACATATGTTTAGTTGTTTGTTGCCGCCCTCTAAACAAACAACATAAATAGAAACCTATGGTAGAGTCCCTCTCTTATTTTTCAAAAAAACTTCCAAAAAGAAGGTAAACTCTCCTGAATTTAAACAATCATGTGCATGTATAATGGCACATGCTGGAGGCAACGGTGCCTGCATGAAACAATACATAATGAATGTGATTCCTGGAAGTAGGGACATATCCATGTTTTTTTTCCTGGGAATAGGACTCTTGGGCTGAATATTCTTCTCATGCAAAGGAAGACAATATTCCCAGTATATATACTCCCAGTATTCATTCAGATGAATGGAGCAGATAGTAGTCAAGCACAAGACTTCCAGCATTAGCTCCTAAATTGCCCTCCCCTTTGTAGGGAAGGTCTCACCTGAGCAAGAATTTGCAACTTGAATGTTCATGTTAAAAAACTGATGGTTTTGTTAACCAAGATTTCTAGGTCCATTTGGACTCTCACTGGGGTAAGGCTGCAAAAAAATGGTGCAAAACTCAAATGTCCCTTCCCATGGGAGCCTTTAGTAAAAGGAGAATGATTTATACAATCTCAAGAGAAAGCGGAGTTCCCACTCACTAGTGTTGTTACCTTCAAGCCCTTGCCAAGGAGCTGCAGATTTTCACTCGTGGAGTGAAAGAACAGAAGAGAGGAAGAAGGAAATTTTATGCTATGTAAACAAATACTCTACCTGAAGGGGAATAAAAAAAGCACCAAAACTGCAGCCAAATATTTACACTTGTGAAGATTCAGGCAAAACATCAAATCAAGCTGTACTGTTAAGAGCCTCGTTCTCTTCCTCTCTATTCTTTCTTTTTTGCGTCCTCCTGTATGAGATCTTCTGCTGTTCCTGTGTGCATCGAGAGCTGCAGCTACAAGGAAAGATCATCTACAAAGCCACAGAGATGGAGCTGGTGGCTGGCTGGGGACCCAAGGATGGTCAAGGATGATCCTTGAGGAAGGGGCTACACCAGCTGTGCTGAACCCTCTGTGAAATACATTCACTTTCCTAAAAACAGATCCAAAATTTTTGGGATCCTAGGTCTTTTTTTCCTGCTTGTATGTCTTATAAAGTGATTTAAGTATTTGGGAAGCCCCATCATTCCTTTAAAGTAAACACTTTGTAAGATCAGACTGATTTTTTAACTTAATTTTGTTCTGTGTGGAAAATGAATCCCCAAATCTTTGGAGGTGCATCAGATTGCATTTCAACTAGACATTTATTGCAGAAAAGGTCTGGGAAGAAGATGCCCAAAATACTACAGAGTCTTCTTAAGCTCATTCTATATAGTGTCTGTGCGTCTGACAATCACAGTAACACAAACACTTTCCTGTCTGGGTCTGTGTCTACCACTTAACTTCATAGTAATTGCTCCTCAGCTGGGGAAAAAAAATAAAGCAAACAACATGGTATTATTATTATTTTAACTCAAAGGCACTAAAATCACTATTTCATGATAACGGTATCAAACAATTCTTGACAGAGGGTTATAGTCCCCTTGACCAAACCAGCAGCATTATTTTAAAATTGCCAAAAGAATTTGTTCTGGATATGTTTTGGGGAAATAAAAGAGTAAACAAGTATTTTCAGTTGTTTTCCATCACAATCTATTTATTTTCCTTACCACTGCTACTTTTAAAAACATCACCAAATAATTAAAACTCTCAAAAGAATATATTTAGAAGACTGTCACATAAGAAGATGACATCTTACAGAAAGGGACTTCTCTGTATATTTAGCTAATTGATAGTTTCCATACCACCAAGTCTGCCTGTGTATTTTATTCTGAAACAAAAACTAATTTCATAATAAGCAGCTAGGGCTAGAAATGAGTTTCAGTGGGTCACACTTAATCCCTTTTCATCTCTCACCAAATCAATCACTTGCTTCAAAAAATACTTAATTGCCAAAACAAAACAATTAGCAATATCAAACAAAGCATTTTCTTTCCACACTCTCCCTCTGGTTCATCAACATTCATCCGCCTGCCTCACAGATTTTCAGATGCTCTGACTGTCCACTCCTGTTAAAGATCAATGAAAGCACCAATCACTCAGAAGATCTGAAAAATCAGGCCCAACTGGGCAGCCCTAATTAGTGGATACTTCTGAAATACTGGGCATTTCAAAAGAGTTTCACAGGAACCATGTGCCGCACAGTTGCCACACTTAAAAAAAACAAACTTTTTTTTTGGCTTTTTATTTTTTAGTAAATGAGAAACAGCAGCTTTATCCACACTAGAGAAGTTAGGGATGAAATGGCTATCAGAGTGCTGCTTTCGATATAAAAGCTGCAGACATACACTGATCTATTTTTTTGTAATATAATAGATGGGATTTCCCATAGAACCCCCACGAGGGGAGGGGGGCTGGGTTTGCATAAAAGCAAAAAGGGACCAGTGACACCAGCTGCCCTGCACGGTGCGCGCACAAGTGTTCACAGCAGATATTTTGCCTGATCCATGTTGCCTGGCCCCAATTTGAGTCCTTCCCCCGCAGCATCCTCAGATGCACCTGCGGCAGAAGCAGCTGGTAGCTCAACACCCCAGATTTCTCTTTGCAGAGCTGAATAGCTTGCAAGAAGAAAGGGAGGCCACCTTCCGTCCTCCATCTGCAGTGGGGACAAGGTTACTGGATTATATTTCATGTTGCCCTGAATAAACTCACTCCTAGGAAGGGCACCAGCAGAATTTGGGGGTTGCATGGGCAAAGTCCTGTGCTCAAGCTTTCCTATGAGCACTGCAAAGCACAACACCCTTCTCAGCGCTGAGATATATTATATATGGACCTTGTTCCCACTCACACACATATCCCCTCTATGTTGCAGACGTTGTATGCAGGGAACCGAACATAGGTGTAAATTCTTTCCTACAGCTGCTTCATATTCCAGAGAGACATAAAAAGACTTTAATGTAAAAGATAATCACCCTTCTCATTCCCACACTTGCGTGTGTATTATATGAACAACCTCCTGAGAAAAATGTGTTGTGGATGCTTTATGTGTTGATCAGCTTTACTCTTACCACAAAGCAGCTTTACACCAGTGTCAGTGATTTTCTTGGATATATTAGTTTTATTATTGTAGCCCCCATTGGCCGTACTCATGCACAAGGATCACCTCAAAGACCAAAGGGCCTACAATCTTCCTTAATTATATCAGTATAAATGAGATCAGAATTTGGTTCTGTTGCTTCATTTTCCAGCACACAGTTAGTGTCAGTTTAGGTAACTTTTCAAGGAAGTGATTCTTCTTCAATGAAATTCAATGGATTTATTTAAGTTCAATAGATTTTAATATTATACTTCCAAGAAAGGAGCAAGTCTTTTTCTTCTGATGTGTTTTATTTTATAGTAAATGAGCTGCCACACATCAATTACGGCAATGTAATCAATACAATCTTTTTTCCTTCTCTGGAAAAAAAACCCAACCAACCAAACATCTTCCTCCCTGAAAGCTCAGTTCCTCAACACAACCCCCTGAATTTATGTTCCCCCAATTATTCAAAGTTTATCCAGATATCCAGAGACTTCACTACCATGAAAACTAAGAGAAATTATACAGTGATTGACTTCATAGTTATTGCAATTTGACATTGTGCTTCTCAACCTCCAGGGTCTCACTGCTAGTTTATAGAGGTGTAAAACTGAGAACAGATTCTGCCCCAAAACTTAACCAGTATGAAGACATGACCCTATCAGCAGAGGCTGAGCCTGTTTCTGTACACTACTGCTATTTGGTAGCCTAAATTGCTTTCAAATTGCACAAACTTTGTTTTTAATTTTACTAATTTAGATGAATACAAACATTTAGGCTGTAAAGAGAGTTTTGTATTATTAAATATTCTCTGATTGCTTAAAATTAGATTGAGAAGATGCATTAGACTTTTTGAAGCTATTCTTAAACAAAATAAGAATGATATATGTAATGCATCATCACACCTGATGGTTTATATGATGCAACTATCCATTACTTCAGATTTTCATGAAGTTAAAGAAAAAAAATCCAGTCAGTCTCCCCTTTTTACTACCCACCTTAATTGCTTAATACTTTCAATAGTCATTCCCTAGATCTTCTCATTCCTACCTGTAGCAATGAGGATCAAGGCAGCCTATATTAATCTCATTCAGGCATCACTTACTGCCACTTATATAATTGCATTCTAGACAAGCAAAAGGGTTTTGGAGTCTGAAAGTCATCAATATCTCATTTTTATCTGTGCTCCAGACATGAGGAGCATCACTATGCAGGGCTAAGAATAAAACCAGCATTAGAAATAACAATTTGGCCTTTGGTCTGTTACAAACCCTTCTCCACTGCAAGGTCTGATTTTCACTATAACTCTAAAAATAGGTCCCTGAAGCATGAACCCCAATTAGACAGCTGCAAAACCCCCCCAGCTCACTACAGCTACTGCAGATTATTGCAGGTAGTTCAGGAGTAAATCCAGCACAAGAGTGTGCAATTTCAGAATAATGACAGTTGGATTTGTTTACTACGTCTCTCTCTGCATTCTGATGAAAATGACACAATAAAGTTCCTAAAACTTGCAAAATCAAAAAACTTAATACTTTAAAAACTACCAAGCGAGGGGGTAGTCCCAAGTATCGTGATTGACTTGGTAAAGTCTTACTTTCCCCTGATGCGTGTTGACTTCACTATGCTGTACTCCCCAGGCTTTGATCCTGACAGCATCTCTCAGAACCAGGCTCCCTAATTTTACCAGACGTGTGCATACATTTATCTTCAAACTGTTGATAAAGTACATGGCTGTTGTCTGAATCTGATCTTAGATCTGCGACTTCTTTGTAGGGCAGGTTCATATTATAATCACGCAAAGCACCTTAGAAACAGTGTTTTGAAGACAGAGATTTTAATAATTAATTCTGTCTATATAAGTCCGCTACATCACTTGTAAAATCAGTGAGTTAATTAGCGCTGGTTGTGGCAGTTTTTTGTTGGGAACAACAGCTTTCTCTCCCTGGCCCCCTCTTTTACGACGTGTGCTAGTAGGAAAGCCTCATGCCTCTGCACATCCCTCTCTCCTGTGACTGCACCCCCAGAAGAGCTAACAATTTTGTTTTAGAAAACCACAGCATTGGAAAAGCAATGCAATGAAATTTCAATGCTCAATTAATAATTGGTAAAAATTCACCAGGGCGTGGTCATATTCTTCTTATGCCTACACCTGCATCTCTCCCCAAGACAGTAAGAGTCATCTGAAAGACACTGTTACAATATAAACTGGTTAGTTTCTAAATCAAAAGTAGCTTTTATTAACTGTCATTTCAGAAGGATACCATTTCAGCTGCAAGGACCCTTATGTTTATGAAAGTACTACAAAACCCTGAAACAATTTATGTTTATTTATGTTCAGAAGTTGCTATAAATAAAAAAATTACTTCTAAGACATAACACTGCACTGCAAAAGCAACTGCTTTCCTCCAGCAGCCTTCAAAAATCCCCAGCATTTTAATTGAAGATGCTTTTTTTTTTTTTAAGCTGTATATACAATTATCTCTGTCTGTGGCAAGAATGCAAGAGAAAGAAGTTGAAGGCAAAATGTTTGCTCAGTTCAAACAGCATCACATGATGCTACATTCAGCATGGCATGCCTTTGAAAAGGCACTGTCAAAAATCTGAAGGCTTCAGTATATTCTTCATCTAATACCTGTTTTGGATAGGACTTACAAAAGACACTCTGCACTTTGATCAGAGAGTTTATTTAGAAAGGACTACACGAGCCAAACGATTTTCCAACAGATTCATGCCTTGTTTTCTGTCCACTGACTGTCCAAATAGGTCCCTGGATGGCGATAAATGAGGGCACTTGCTTTAAAAAGCAAAAAAAAGCATAACCCACCACTAATCAGATAAAACAAACGATATTATTTGTACTGAGGATGTACTGTTTTCGCATAACTTCAGAGGCCTCCATTTCTCAAAACACTGCACTCATCTCTAAAGTCAGCGAGACTTAAACAAATGCTGACATGCATTGCTGAAACATGGCCTTGAACCAACATTCAATTAAGAAAGAAAAAAAAAAGTACAGAAGACACCAGGCACCCTTTGAGTTTTATTCCTACTTAATGGACAGACAAGCGCAGGAATAGAAAAGAGATGAGATTGGAACGTGCAAGGCATTGGGAATACGAACCAGAGGATCTGGTTCCAACATCTTTTGCAATGCTATTGGGCTACACTAATTTTTAATTTTTAAAGAAAATATATAAATCTATTATGGTAAGTAATGAATTTTATCACACTGCAATGACTGGAAGACAATCCTCATAGAAATCAAAAGACGATGTCTTACATTTTTAATCCAATGGTATATGGTCGAGCTATCATGTTATCCTGTTCTCCGTTGCCTGAAATTTTGCAGAATTTCTTGACTCTGCAGTTTTTGCAGTCTGCACTTATATTGCTCACTGTTGCAGCATAGGAGGAGGATTTTCAACATGACAACAATGACGAGAAGGTAGTCATCTAAGATGGGGTCTTCAGGGAAGTCAATGTTGGTTTCTACTAAGCAGAATGTTAGAATTTCCCATGTACTCCAATGCAAACAAAATTAAACTGGGCTTAAGAGTATTGCAGAGACCTGGTTCAGCCCATGAATCTTTGGAATTTTTATTTTCTTGTCTCTCCTTAGTCTTCAAATCCCATGAATTCCTACAAAGACAGCTTTAGAAGTTTTGAGGTTTGCTTTTGTTTGGGGTTTTTTAAACCTTACTTTTTAATAACCATGCTTAGTAACATGAACAAGCCCCTAGAAACTTGTAAAATGTAAAAGGTAATTACAAATAGTATCAAAAAGAAAAATTAAAGTTTTCAAAGTCTGTGTTGCAAGAAGAATTGAGAGCAATTTCACACCATATCTGGCACTGAAATATGATTAATATATCAAAATAGGATTAATATATCAAAAAATCTTCAGTTACTCTGAAAGTCAAACTATTTTAAAAATTATTTCTAATATTTACATCAATTTCTTGGCACACAGAAATCACCTGAACTATGTATTTTAGTGGAGCAACAGCACTTTACAGCAGCCTGAGGATGTGACAGGTACGAGGTCTATTATTTCACTTGGGTTTAACTGGATAGAGCAGCTTTCAAAGTACATTACTGATAAGGGATGGTTTGATACGAACAGCCTAACTTTATTAGAGGCTCAGCTGATTCAGAAGCCCAGAAATAAGGTACTGAAAGTCCCCCCAGTTCTTTGATAACTTCAACGCTGCCTGAGAACAGGAGACTGATGAGATGTTGATAAATAACAACCAGTGTTAGAGGAAGGAAATCAGTTATGTACATTGTCGTGAACAGATTTTCCAGCTTTTGAGTATGAGGATATTAACTTTCTAAATGTAGGCAGACTTGAAAGCCCAAAGCAAGGAAAAATATTTACAAGTGCTGTAATCTCGATATGGTATTAAAAAAGGAAAAGATCACTCCCTCTTTTTCTCAAGCATTTCCAAGCTTTTATGACAGATTGGCTGAGAAGTTTCTTACCTTGCTGTCTTCACTGCACGCACCTCGAAGCTCAGTTGGATATGGTTATTAAATAGTTCCCACCTTTAACAATCAAAACTCCAAAGACCCATTAAACTGATGAAGTTAAAGATGACAACCTTAAGTGTGAAACACTGGAAAAAAAAGTTGCACTCGACTAAAGCAGACAGAGTTACTTACAAGGAAGGCTAATCCATTCGACCTGCTAAAGCTATATTTCACATTTGATTAAAAACATGCCACTCTAAGTACACAGAAAAGGCTGGAGCACAACGGAGTTGGGCCACTCCTGCTCTAGCCAATATTTTCTGTGAACTTGTGGGGAACTGGCAGAAACATTAATCTTCTTTCCATCCCCTCTCTCCCCCCATTAAATCCGCTGCTAAGAAAACACTCTCTCATGAAGCCCATGAGGAAGATGTCCCTGCTGAGACAGGATAAAAGACTCTTACATGACTCTTACTAGCCTGTATGGGTCCATCAGTGGCTCATATCCACGAAAGCAATCTTATAGTCTGTTGATCTGTGAAAGAGTCCTCTACAGATTGTGAGCGATGAGCGAGCCCCGTCCAGTTCCTGTTATAAACACACCTTTGCAAAATAAACATGCTACTGGCTTTTTGCAGCTGTAGTTTACTGGATTCTACTATCACTGCGATCACAGAGAGGTAAAAAGATAAAAAGGACTGTGAAGAAAAATATATCATCTTTTTTTTATGCTGTGTACATTCTTAATTCTTTTTTCAATCCCCTGGTGTTGTAGGACGCTAAATACGTTGGAAATTTAAATTGGCATCCAGCGTCCAAATCACTGAAAGAAGAAGTGCAGCAGACTAGAAAATGAAAGAAGGAGCCAAAAGGCAAAAAACCCTAAGCACAGCTGCTGGCATATTTCCCCTTTCTCTCCCCCTGTTTTGCAAGTCACAGTATTTTCTAATTTGCAAGGAAAGAAATTAACCTGTAACAGAATGTCACAGTCTTTGCCACACAACAGGGGTTTATAGCATTTAAGCCTCAGTAAAAATTAATCCTAACTTGTAAATAAGAAGTGGATTCTCTTAATGATATAATGGGGCCAGCTCCTTTTCTTGTATTAAGTCTCTTGAGCAATGGAACCTATTTTACAATCACTAAAGAAACTTTTCCCAATACTTGAAATAATGGTGTTTTTTTTCTTTTATTAATGGAGTGCATCTGGGTCACTTCATAATTTAACCCCTTGCTGCATTTCCAAGGCTTGACATCCTTTAATCTGGTGTAGTAGCAGATGTGTTTATTACTGGATAGTGCTGTCTTGGATAGAAAATGACAGCCGTCGGTGTATCTTCAGGATATACAGTTCATCTCAAAATCAAGACAAGTTTTACATTTATTAGGCAATGTCAAAAAAAGCAGCCAAGATCTCAGCAGGCTGTAGAGATTGCCTCGTCCTGAGAGACAATCCACCTACTTTGAAACAGAATGTAAGACACTGAAAACATGAATTGCCTATATACACCTAATTGCCTCCAATGCCTTCTGTCTGATGCTTCTCTGAATGGGTAAGATTCTACCATTATATAGGTGTTTATTTCTTAAAAACGATACCAGGAATTTGCATGACTAGGTACAAACCACTGCCCCAAAAAAACCCAAACCATATAAAAAAAGCAACAAAACCCCAAAACCTGGCACAAGAGGACAAAATTCAAATGAAAGGATCTCATGGTCATCCTGTGCTACTTCAGCACACTAAATCTTTGCAAGTTCTCAGAGCTGGAATAATCTAGCTTAGGGCAGAATCATCCTCAACTTCACCCTGTTATTTAATTGGGCAAACATTAACAATGGGACCAAAGAAAGCAGTGTTTGGGGAATCTCAAATATGTAAACCACATTAGAACTGCAAAAATCTCTGCTGTAGGCTCCACAATACAACTAGAAGAATAAAGCCTTCCTATGAAACCACCCTGAAAAAAAGCCA
The DNA here is from genome assembly GCF_000699105.1 of Pygoscelis adeliae. NCBI lineage: Eukaryota > Metazoa > Chordata > Aves > Sphenisciformes > Spheniscidae > Pygoscelis > Pygoscelis adeliae. The sequence continues at coordinate 1,545,226 of NW_008824544.1, read as the reverse complement.
ACCTATGAGAGCTTCTTCTTTTGTGTCTCTCTCTAATGTTTAATAATCATTTAAGTATCTCTGACATAAAGTTGTCATCTGTCGAAGGGATCAATGATACAGAAATGGGGCAAATTTCATTAAACTAATTGTGAGATCTAGACCTTTTGGAGTTGTATGTTTTTGTCTCCAGTGATACACTGTCTACTACAAAGGTCTTGATTTCAGGATAAAGCCCCAAAAAGAGTAAGACCTCCCCTTTGTTCCATAAAAGGATTAAATGGTTGTGTTTCATCTATGAAATTCAGTAAGCAACAGATAGATTTTTCAAAAGTACTTGGGTTGCTAAATCTTCTGGGAGCCAGAAATTTATTGGTAGTGACTGGGATACAAACCCCTAAATGCTTAAACATTTTTCTGCTATAAAACTAAGTTGTTTTGAAAACTGTACTAAATCCAGTGCTTCCCCTTCCTTCTGTGAAATGTAATTACTACGGGCTCACTGAAGAGAGAGTATCTACTGGGCCTCAGTTTAGTAAAGCTTATCTGCACAAACACACAGGTAAATTAAGGCAGTTTGACCTGGAAAAGAACCACCACATTTCAGTGTAAGCATCTTTTAGAAGCGCTTTCATCATTATACTTACAAATAGAAGATGCAGTGCAACACTGTGGGATGAAGTCAGCTGAAGCAGTGTTTTATTTTGAAGGTATGGCAAACTAACAAAACAACGCAAAGAGAAACTGAGGAGCAAAATGGTGGAGGGGGAAATTATTCATTTTGTTTTTTGACAGTTCTTCTGATGGGATAAAGTCAGCCCACCACATCCTATTCTTATCTTTTTTAATTTTACAAGGATGAGTAAAGAGTGCAGTTTTGCATCCTGCTCTGATCGATTCTATACCACTTGCATTCACAGCATCGACATGTAAGGTTTCATCAATACATGCTATCAGAGAAAAGATAACCCTGTGTATCCCCCAATCTACTCAGACTGTATTTATAAAATCCTAGCATCATCACTTACCCCTATGCAGTATATTGCAGTACCTGAGATATTATTGGATCTTTTTATGTAGCTTTTGTTGCTCAACGATCATTTTCCTCTAGCTTGTAAAGATTATCTATGCATTCATATTCCATAATTCTATCTTTCAGAGCTATAAAGAGTTTAATTTTGATTTCTTTGAAACCAACTTCATGAAAATTGTTTGACCATAAAAGCTAATTAGTAAAGACTCTCAGTGTTAAACATGTGCAATAGATTATAGCTGGAGGATGCAAAAAGACCATTTCTTCCATAATAACTGCTGCATTTCATCATCTTAAGCTACACAGCAATGCAAAGGTAATGACATTTTTATTTTGCCTTTTTATGATGGGGCTCATCAATACCACTATCCATTTTCAGGTTTTTGCTAACGTCTGCTTGCAATATCCAAGTGAAGTCTCTGGAGAACCATACAATCATTTTAAGATGCTAGTACACTGAAAATGAGGATTTTGAGATCCCAAGAAGCATTAATGCCATGCAGCCTAATAAAACAAATGTTAGCTCTGCCTGTGACTTATTTACATTACAGGCAGTTAAAAAGACCTGCTAAGAATGGTGTAAGACAAAGCAGTTGCTACCATTCTTTGAGGCAAGGGAACTTCTATATTCCACAATAAGGGTGGCCTCTAAGCAGAAAAGCTGGTTTGCTCCGTTTGTGCCAGGATGATGAACCAACTTTCTAGAAACATTCAAGAAAGAAAAGCTTGAGTAGTAAACCTGACGCAACTTACATCCTCAGGGACAAACAATTTTAAGTAGGTAATGGCAATATGATTCCTGGATGACTTATACTGAAAAAACCACCAAAGAATAATGCCGTATCGATCGCTACCCTTCTGTGGCTTGTATGGCCCTTGGTGACTTACGGAACTAAAATTGTCTAGTGGTAGTCGACCTGAAACTGCCTTTCTCATTCATAAAGATAAGCGCAGTCCAAATCTGCAAACTTTGATGGTGTGCTGGTTTTGGCTGGGATAGAGTTAATTTTCTTCACAGTAGCTAGTATGGGGCTATGTTTTGGATTTGTGCTGGAAGCAGTGTAGATAACACAGGGATGTTTTTGTTACTGCTGAGCAGTGCTGACACACAGTCAAGACCTTGTCTGCTTCTCACCCCACCCCACCAGCGAGTAGGCTGGGGGTACACAAGAAGATGGGAGGGGACACAGCCAGGACAGCTGACCCCAACTGACCAAAGGGATGTTCCACACCATATGACATCATGCTCAATACATAAAGCTGGGGGAAGAAGAAGGAAGGGGGGGACGTTTGGAGTGATGGCGTTTGTCTTCCTAAGTAACCGTTACGCGTGATGGAGCCCTGCTTTCCTGGAGATGGCTGAACACCTGCCTGCCCATGGGAAGGAGAGAATGAATTCCTTGTTTTGCTTTGCTTGCGTG
>NW_008824544.1:1541471-1541792 GCF_000699105.1 Pygoscelis adeliae | reverse complement strand
TCTTCATAGTAGCTCGTATGGGGCTATGTTTGGGATTTGTGCTGAAAACAGTGTTGATGACACAGGGATGTTTTCGTTACTGCTGAGCAGTGCTTGCACAAAGTCAAGGCCTTTTCTGCCTCTCACCCCACCCCACCAGCGAGGAGGCTGGGGGTGCACAAGAAGATGGGAGGGGACACAGCCAGGACAGCTGACCCCAACTGACCAAAGGGATGTTCCACACCATATGACATCATGCTCAATACATAAAGCTGGGGGAAGAAGAAGGAAGGGGGGGACGTTTGGAGTGATGGCATTTGTCTTCCCAAGTAACCGTTAAGC
>NW_008824544.1:1514662-1541406 GCF_000699105.1 Pygoscelis adeliae | reverse complement strand
TTTCTCACTTGTACTCTTCCAATTCTCTCCCCCATCCTGTTGCGGGGGGAGTGAGTGAGCGGCTGTGTGGGGCTTAGTTGCCAGCTGGGGTTAAACCACGACAGGTGGCTACCTTAGTACTGGATAGGGAAAATTCTGAGAAGCTTCGCTAACCATCATGCAGTTCATATGTTGCTTGCAATAAATTCTTTTTATTGTTTGATATTTGCAAAGTACCTACAGTGTTCTGCAACTGCAGGTAAAGGCATGAAGAAAAGTTTCTTGTCACAAAGAGATTGCCATTTAGATACACTGTTGCCTGACAAAGGAGAGCGTAATGGGAAGTAAAGAGTGAGCAGAGTAATTGAATGATGCATTTAAGCATACATTTTGTTATCTCTGTGGGGTTTTATATTTGTTTTCTTGATTTATTGAATTCGGTGTTCATACTTTTCAATCATTCATTAGCTAAACAGTTCTCTTGTGGTTTGCCTAGATTAGGAAATGAGGACTGGGACAAGCTAAAACTAGGAAAAAGGTGGGTATTCCGTTAAGTGGAGGCAGCTCACATCACTTCTGGAACGCCTCTTGCTACTTACTCATTAGTATTTACCAGAGAGCTGCCTGATGGAGGCTACACTCTGCAGAATTAGTTTATTCTTAACACCAGTCAGTGAAGCCTTTACAGACAAGATGGTTTGCTGCAGACATTGCAAGTTGGCCAGCCAAAACGCAGGCAACCAAATCATTGGGATTTGGAACATAAAAAGAATTTAGGCAGAATCTGTCTAATTAACTTGACGAATCATGGAAAATGGGTGATCTTTTTATCATCTGTCAGTCCATTAGAAGATATTCTGTGAGACAGCATAATGGAAAGGATATGTGGAAGGATTTATCTTTTTTTCCTCCCCATAAAGAGTCAAAAGGGCAAGCTGGTACAAACCATTTCATATGACTTCAGACCTCTTCAGAGAAAGCGTCCACACACGACCCACTAACTCAGACTCCCTGTGTAGTAATACCTGTTTTTCCCCATTGAGTAGGAAGCAATCCATACAACCTATTTTAAATAGCTACCTTGGGAAAAGTTATTTGGAAAAGTACCTGCTTTTCTCTACTGGCCATAAAGGAAGCACTGAATGGCCAGCCCAGATAAGGACATCAGCAGAGTTGATACCAATATGCAATTACAACATGTTTTTTAGGATTCATCTAATGTCTCAATCAATACTCTGTGGGAAACATGGATCAGCAAACATTACAAGCCTAACAAATGCCAAATATGCATAGATCCTTTCCAGTGGAGGTATCTGTCACTTATTTAGTAAGTATTTAGTAAGTAAGGGCTCAGTATTGGGGCCAGTTCTGTTTAACATCTTTATCAATGACCTGGACGAGGGGATCGAGTGCACCCTCAGTAAGTTTGCAGACGACACCAAGTTGGGTGGGAGTGTTGATCTGCTCGAGGGTAGGAAGGCTCTGCAGAGGGACCTGGACAGGCTGGATCGATGGGCCGAGGCCAATTGTATGAGATTCAACAAGGCCAAGTGCCGGGTCCTGCACTTGGGCCACAACAACCCCATGCAGCACTACAGGCTTGGGGAAGAGTGGCTGGAAAGCTGCCTGGCGGAAAAGGACCTGGGGGTGCTGGTCGACAGCCGGCTGAACATGAGCCGGCAGTGTGCCCAGGCGGCCAAGAAGGCCAATGGCATCCTGGCCTGTATCAGAAATAGTGTGGCCAGCAGGAGGAGGGAAGTGATCGTGCCCCTGTTCTCGGCACTGGTGAGGCCGCCCCTTGAATACTGTGTTCACTTTTGGGCCCCTCACTACAAGAAGGATGTCGAGGTGCTGGAGCGTGTCCAGAGAAGGGCAACGAGGCTGGTGAAGTGTCTAGAGCACAAGTCTTATGAGGAGCAGCTGAGGGCACTGGGGTTGTTTAGCCTGGAGAAAAGGAGGCTGAGGGGAGACCTCATCGCTCTCTACAACTACCTGAAAGGAGGTTGTAGCGAGGGGGGGGTCAGTCTCTTCTCCAAAGTAACTTAGTGATAGGACGAGAGGAAATGGCCTCAACTTGCGCCAGGGGAGGTTTAGATTGGACATGAGGAAAAATTTCTTCACTGAAAGGGTTATCAAGCATTGGACCAGGCTGCCCAGGGAAGGGGTTGAGTCCCCATCCCTGGAGGGATTTAAAAGATGTGTAGATGAGGCGCTTAGCGACATGGTTTAATGGTGGACTTGGCAGTGCTAGGTTAATGGTTGGACTTGATGATCTTAGAGGTCTTTTCCAACCTAAACAATTCTATGATTCTAGGTATCCACTAGATACGGCACTGGTGATGAGAGGATATTTGAAATATGCAATGTTAACAAAACAGGTAAAATTAAACACACATAAAACATTTAGAAAATTCCAAGTATTTAAAGTGTGTAAATTTACAGACTTTACATGATGCTACCCTTATTTAAAGGAAGCTAACAGTAAAATGAAGGGGTTGAGCATGCAGAGCTGAGATGATGTGCCTGTGTTCCAGCTAGGTCAAGAAAATATTTACAAGAGTGATTTTATCCCATTTTATCACAACAATGTAAGTAAAACTTCTCCCTAGCAAGGCAAGCAAAGATTGCTTGCTGTATGGCACTTTTCTCCAATATGAAATGCAGAAAAAAAATCTATTAGGAAATCTTACAGGGATATCCCTAATTAGCCAATTAAGTTGTGCTTGTGACCATGGATATTATAATCTCTTGGGGCAGTAAGCACATCTCCCCACATGTTTGTCCCTTACTGGGAATAAAAATATCCCAAGCCACCAACATGAGCCTAGTTGGTTCTCACCACCCCATTATTGGAATATTATTGTTAATGAAAATAAAATCTAAGCTCTAAAAATATAACCACAGTGTATATTCAGTGTCTCCAAAAGCAGACTGAGACCTTGTTAGTCAGTATTATGCCTTCCTGTTGGAGCAGAATTCTGTATAATTCTTATGTCCTCAGAAATGTCAGCTCAGGTTCAGTTCTGACTTTTAAGCACCACCGATGCCCAAGCTACCTTTTCACATCACATTCAAGAAGCAAGAAATTTTCAGGACAATACAGGTGATTTAGATACAGCTTAAAATGGAAGATGATGAAGTCACCTACATTTATATTCGATGCTGATGTAAACCACAGCATGTAACATTTCCAGTTGCTACACACAAATCTGTCTGGACATTTGGTGGACTCTCCTGGCCATACTTTGTTTCAGGGGCCAATTATAACCAGCAAGGTGACTATCATCTTACACGAAGAGGTCCTTAACTAGTACATTAGACTGTATAAGTGGAAAAACAAATTTAAAACAAATAAATCTAAGAATGTATAAGAATATTTAGAATAACAGTGTCCTTTCAACTATCCTTGCAACATTTTATTTCAGCTACACCGAGAAGTAAATCAGAAACCGCAGCTATTGGAACATGCTTATACAACAAGTTTGGGACCTCTTTTTGGAGAATCAGTTTAATTAAGTGTGGGGGATTTTTTTAATCTCATTTCATAACACTTTGTTTTTTTATGGAGAGGAAAAAAATAACTTACAAAACAAGTATCCTACATTCTGAAAGCTCTTTTTGGAACATATGGTCTTATCCTTCAGAAATTATGAGTTCTCTTGACACAGGCTGTGACAATCAAGTTGCATATGAAGTACTGCTATATTATAATTAACTCAGTTATGCCAGGCTTTTCAACAAAACTTTCCCAGAAGTTCCTGTCACTCAATTTTGAATGTGCATTCAGAGATTTGAAGCTTTAATGAGCCTTGATCGAGTTAAGTAAAGGCCCCACCCAGCCTGCGAAGGCGATCTCTGCTAGCTATGCTGAGTGCCTTGGCAATAGTTAGCCCCAGGCAACGAACACCAAGTCTCAGGCAACTTCCAGAGAATTCAGAAAGCTTCAACCTAGAAACAAAGTCTCCCATGCAAATGGCATCAACACACTCCCATCTCCTGGGAACAGATGGATCCATCACATAAAGCTTTGTGAAAAGAGAAACGAGCCAGGCTGGAAGCCTGGTACCGTACTACAAACTCTGCTTGCACTTCCTCAACATCTTCCTGTAAAAAGGCTCATTATTGACATTATGTTAATACATTTCATGGGGGTCACCCGTTAGTCTCTTAACTTAATAAAGGAGTGAATGTGGCTGGTGTATGAGCTGCTGCCCATGCAAGTTGCATTTTAAATCTAAATCTGAATTCAGTCTGGATGGAATTTGCATCTCTTCCAGATCAGTTCTGTACAACTGCAAACCCCGTATTTAAAGAGCTGTGCCCAGTCACTTTTCAGTGAAGTGCACAGTTTCTGATTTTGTCAGCTCTCCCTTTGCCAGTCTCTTTCTAAAATCCAAAGCTTGCTCTCCCAAGGATGCACAGAAGAAAATTAAATTTACAGTGATAAGTTCTGACAGCTCAATTCAGAACAGCAAATAGAGCTACATAAAACCTATACATCACCCTAGTGAAATGTAAATACAGTTTAGGGCTGGGCATATTTGGACTATGCCTCTGTTCATAAACTACATCCTGGCCCATGGACTGTAGCTGCAGAAAACGGCAAACTTTTCAGCCACCCACCAGACATTGTTACAGCAAGCTGGATCCACAGATGGGAGATCTTCATGGGTCAGCAGCCTCTAAACCTCCTGCTCCACAAGATGCAAGTAGATCCTCTGAACACACCAAGTAGATTAGCACAGAAATAATTCCAGCCTGTGGCCAGATATTCATTCTGGGGACCTGCCAGGTTTTCCACTCAGTCAATCCATTTTTAAAGACAGCGTCTTATTAGCACCTTACAGTTCTTGAATTACTTTGCCGAGTCTTTCTAATGAGACAGCAATCTGTCCAAGGGTATTAAGAGAAGTAAATGATAGATCTTTACTTTCTGATTTGATTACACAAGTGTATTCAAAGGTTAGAGGGATGACAGGAGACTGGAATACAGGAACACTTACATGGAGCGGTTGTAAACTACAATACATGCATGAACAGTCTTGCAAATACAGGCTTTTCGGCTTTGCAGAGAATGATGATCATCTACCTCCCCTAACACATAATAGCCCCAGCATACTCACCTTCCCCTTTGAGTGGACCCAAGTATAACCTTCAGCCCTACATTATAGAACTTTCTGTATTCATACCCAACCTAAACAAACTCAAAACATCTGTATCAGCTCTTTTCCTCCCATTTACATTTTACTGACCTCTAATTAAACCAGTTCAGCAAGGTGCAATTTTTAAATGCATTTTTCTAGTTCTGCTTCCCAACATGCAAGCAATATCAAGAAATGAAGATCGCTTACTCCCAGAAAGATAATTAAATCTATTTCATTAACCAAAATGCATTTGTTAATGTTTGATGCTCAAAACCACTCAATATATTCTCACTTTACCACAGTCAATCCATCAGCCTAACTTGTGTGGTTTGCCAAATGGTACCACACAATGGGACCCGTACATCACTACAGTCCCGTCCCCCTCCCGCCGTGTATTATTTCAACAAATTGAGAATTGTAATTCCAGTCTCACTAAAATGATGGCAAAGACAACAGTGAAACTTTTCCCCCTTAACTTCACCTGTCGCCAGCATGGACTTTTCCATGGGAACCCTGTTGCGTAGGTGCCCTTCAAGTCAACAGTGAAAACAGACAGGAATGATTCATCTCACTCCAATATGGATCCGTAAAGGGCTGTGGGATGAATCCCTTCACCTGAGAAGGTGGAGAACTGTTTCAAAGCCAAGTGGGAATAGAACAAACACCAGCAATGAGTCACACAAGTGGGGAACCACATAGAAACTCAGCATGTTTCCAATGGAAATGAGGCAGTTTGGATTTTCACTTCCCTACTAAAAAGTTTAGATTTTATATTTAAATTTTTGACTACATGCATTTCCCCTCTTCTTTTTTCTGTGAACATTTCCCATAGAAAACCACAGTCAGAAACCTCCATTCATAGATGAGCTGCAAAGCAAAAAAACCCACCTTCAATGGCAACCATTTTATGTAAAGCACAACAGAAACTGAGAAGCTTCTACTAGAAGAGCATGGGCAGGACCTTAGCTTTCACCCCTCATGTATGGTTTGGGTTGATATGGTCCTGACAGCTTCAGGAGCTGGGTCTTGCCTGCATGGGTTGTGCACTTTGGTCATACCCATGAGGCATCGTGGCTAAAGCAGCACAGCCTGCCTGAGTCACTGTTGCTTGGAGAGACGGTGGGAGCCACGCAAGAGCATCCCAGTCCTCCAAGGGCCTCCCTGAGGCATAGCACATGGCTGGGTTCCTTTAGTCTGTGGATGTAGTGATTTGTGAAAAAAGACTGTAAAAATCATTCCTAGCTGGCAATTTTCCTCTACCATCAAAAGTGCATTCAGCATGCAAAAATTAAATGCACTTTATTTCTACTTATTTTTTGCTTTTCAGTATAGAACTATGTCTTTCCTGAACTCAAGCACTTCCCCAGCCTTACCCAGTAAACTCCTGTCAGCTGAACACTATCATGTGGCTGCCCTCCTTTTCCCCTTGGTCATGGGAGCACAAGTCACAGGTTATGGTATTAATCCATGGAACCTTTGCCCAAACCTACGAGATTCACACAAGCTCTGGAAGAAAAAATCACTCCAAAGTAGAGAAATCTTTCTGTCCCGCATCCCCTTGATGCCCTCCATTGATCCAGCAGCATTTAGATGATAACATATTGTGTGCAGTCACAAAAGAACATACTTTAAATAGTAGTCTTGTTACAAATTTGTAAACATATCTAAGCAGCGATAATACCGCCCTTCATGCTCACTTTTGGAACAGCTGCTATCACTGTTGCAGACCATCTACAGATAGGAAGGTAACTTAGCAAATACCTCCAAAATCCCTCTGCTTAATGAGTAGGTAAGGAGTGACAATCAAAACCAGAGCTACAGCAAGAGATGCTCATGCTTCTGCATTCCCACACTTCTAGCTCTTGGGACTAATTTCAAGCTTTTGTTAATGAATTGGACCTGGGTTGGTTGAAGTTGAACCACTGAAGTTAACGTTGCTGAGAACTGCCCCGTCACTTGTGAAAGCATTTCCATAAGCACCAGAGGGATGCAGTCTAGCTCAACCACTCTTTCTTTATTCTTCAAAATAGGTTTGGTTTTATTTTTAAATATAAAGATCAGTCATTTTCTCCATCTGATGATCGCTCTCAGAAGATCTAAATTCACTGCTTGGCTTATTACCGAGCTTTCCTGAGTTCGGAAACAAAGTTCACCCTCTGGATTTTGATACAGGGCAAGACATCCTGACGGTTTTGTGGGGAATTCAACGCAGACGATCTCAAGGAAAGGAAAGGGCTGGGATGTGTAGAAAAGTGCTTGTTGTATGGGCAGCAGGAGGCAGCTCCATGCGTAGGAGGTGAGAGAAGGCAGCACACTGGGAGTGGGAGAAGGCTACAAGGAAAGTCAGCTCTGAGAGGAGAGTGAGGAACATAAGGAATATCACAGTGTGTGGGATGAGATGAGAACAGAGATGTAGGTTTTTAGAGAACTTTAAAACAATTATAGGTTTTTACCACGGGAGGTTCTGTTTGACTAGATCAGAGTGCTTGCTTCCTTGTTATGTGCCTGGAATTGAAGCTTTCTTTGAAACAGCTTCCTAACACTATTCCATACTTTCAATTAACATTTTATTTAAATGCTTTAAGATAGTTTCTAGATATATTAAAGCCTTACTGATGAAATCTTGAATATAATTTACATATCTAAGTCACATTTGCATTCAGTAACAAGACAGCTTTCCAGTATAGAGCATGCCATCAATAGTCCCCATTACTAGCATCTTGCTGAATTTCCCTAGCTGCAGCGTTCACTTCAAAGGGCTTCAGATTTAGCTGAAAGAAAGGAGACAGTGATATCATCAATGGTCAGGTATCGTTTCCAAATTTTAACCTGATGCATTGCAGAGTACCATTTTAACGTGTACATCATTCGGCCACCACTTGGACCTATCTTCAGGACTGTTACAAGAGACACAAGTCTATTTTTTAATTTAATATTCTTTTCTGTTAAAGAGAAGGGGAGAAAGTGTTCATACCCTTCCTACAAATAAAGCACGAAGTGTCAGTATCTTTCCACAGTACATCTGTACGCTTCCCTGGGGGATTTTTCATTATAAAATCATATCTCAGTTATCAAGTCTCAGCACTATAAAGCACAGATGGAATATGTGATAAAAGCCCTTTTTTTTTCAATCAGGAAATACCAGTAAGAGAAACTGGTGGTTGGAGCAGATTTTTTTTAGAAAGCACGTTTTGAGAATTTCTGAATGTAAGGAATTCGGTGAGAGAAGCAAAAGATGACTGATGCATCACATGCCTAAGAGCATCAGCCCACTGGTGAACATTGTGCAGGCAGTACTGGACGCAGGAAAATCATGTGCAACTGTCTCTAGTTACTCTGAGAGGTTCTTACACAGGCAGAATAATATCAAAGATGGGCTTGATGGAGGTTTTGGGCTTTTGTTTTGTTTTGTGTGTCTTTTTGCTTTGGACAGATTGATTTTTCTTATGTTAGACTTGATGCTTCACCGTAAGATTTATAGAGACCATAAATCTTATAAACCTCCAGAAAGTCAGAAGAGCCCAGCTTTGATGTATGCCCAATATAGGGAAACAGGGGTGGGGGGTTGTGGTGGTGGTGGGAAGGAATTTGGAATGTTTCTTTTTTATTGGTAATCCTTATTTCCTTATTTATTGTTTTTGTGAACTCTAGCCATAATTCTTTAAAGCTGTGCCTTGTCTCACAGAATGAAGTTAATCCAAAGTTGAATTTACAAAAGGGAACACGTTTTTGGTTTTTGTTCATCCAAAGAAAGCATCGCAGTTGAAAGTCAGAAGAAAACTAGACATCTGTATCTCTTGAAAAGGTAGAATATCAGGAGTTATAAAAGCCCTAAACCCCATAGAAAACAAGGATATAAAGCATCTTCTTATTGGCATGAAAAGAAGTTTGGCTAGGGACTGAGAAGATTTTTCTGCAGATATTTCTTTCCATAGCTGCCTCTTCTCAACTTTGCCAGCCTGTCTTTCAAAGCAGCTGCTAGATACTACCAGATGAAGAGATGAACCACTGGCTTCTCCCTGAACAACTCTTACGCTGCTGTAAAGATAAACAGCTCCTGCCACATGTTTTCTATTATCCAGCACCCACTACCAAGGCCCTACAGCGTTCCACAAGTTAATAAAATATCATCAAGTTAAGATCAAAATTTGAAAACCTGCATTAGAATAGCAAGCCAAACTTGACTGCCAGATTTTCAGCATCTGCCTGAGCTCTGATTTTTTTCAAATGGGTGAATATATAAAAATGTCTGTTATGTCCTTGGCACTGTGAGACAAATTCATGATGGGAATTTATTTCCCATTTATGTCACATTACCTGATGGAGCTGCTGAAGAAAGTCAATCATTCACAAGGTAAAATGGGTGGCAGAACAAATGAGGTAGAGTCTCTCACTGCCTTGCTCTAACTATAGAGCACTACAAGAAAGTACAACTGACAAAATTTTTCTCAGTCCTTACAGTAACTTTTTATTTATTTATTTTTTAATCACCTCGAGTACTTGCCATTCGTCAGACTCACTGTTTTTACAGAAAAACTTCAAGCAATCAGTCTAAAACCCTTGCATTAATTCTAAGAGGTTCAGAGACTGGAGAAGTACTGAGGTTGTGGCATGAGCTCATGCGTAGCTCAGCCAAATCAATATCCCCTTTAAACTACATCACTCTTTTTCACCTTGCAAGTTTTGAAATAGAAGATATAGTTGCTGCTTTAACTGAATGTTTTTCTTACATGATTTATTTTCCCATTTCTACACGTGTAGTATTATCTTGAGGGATACTGTGGGTTTTTTTTCCTGCTCCAGCTCCTGAACTGTTATTTCCACAGGCATTCTCCATAACAGAGAGGAAAAACATCACCACTGCATCATTTCTATAAAAAAAGCTAACATGAAATGCCAATTAGAAGTTTCTGCTACTGTATGCTCATTGTGGATTGAATACTTTCTTTGGAAGTAGGAGGTAGCTGTCAAACACACAACTCTGGACACAATTGTGCAGCTCCTCTGAAGAATAGGTTACGGGGTGGGGTGGGAATCAAAAAATAAAGTACCTTCATAATTAATAATTTTCTGAATTTTTAAATCAGCCAGGACATTTACAAGTTGTGTATCAAGTTTCTTTTGTTGCCACCTTTTTCCTTGTCTTTCTGCCACTCAGCACGCAGCCCGTGCTTTGGTTGCATGACTTTCTGCTGATGCCAGGGCCGGCTGCTGCACCGAGCCCGGAGCTCCTCTGGGGTCAGAGGTGCAATATCTATTCTGTTATTAGAGAAATTACTCAGTGCAATTTCACAGTTCAGCAAAACAGACTTATTGCTTGTATGCACTGTGTGTGCATGCCTTAACAAGCACTTAAAGTTTTTCTACTTCTGTTCCTTCATGGAAATATCCACCTTTAACAGCTTTAGAAATGTTAGTGAGCATGGTTTCTTTTTCTACTTAACTTTAATAAGGAGTTACTACCTTGCATATAATAAGGTTTCTAAAGAGCTGGACTTCCCTCTCTGCTATAAATTCAGAAATAGAAAAGTGAACTCTATGCTTTAGATAAAAACTGAAGAAAGTAACAGGTGGCTTTTTAGTAACATGATTACTTCTATTATTACATTCTGAATATTCAGTGTTAGCAGCAACCATCTCCTCTTGTGAATGCCTTTCCAAATTCAATTGCTTTATCCAAGTTATCTCTGTTTATTTCTGCAGGGGCAGGACCAGGGAAAAGTAATGCTATTTCGGCAATATTTTATTTTATTTACGCTCAATGAAAATGAGAAGGTCTTTTTTACAGCTGCGCAGCCTGTAATGTCAGCTCCAAGCAATCAGCTAAAAAAACGCCCCACAGTCACTTTGCAGGTTTAAAATAAAAAAAAAAAAGAAAAAAGAAAAAAGAGAAAGAAGAAATCAATTCATGTTGTCACAGTCTATCTAGAGTCATATTGTCCCCAGCCATTGATAGAGAATGAGAACATCTGGGGATTCAATTACTCATGACATGAATAATAATATTTCATTTTTGTTAAATAAAACTTTTTAGTTGCAGGAACTTCTGCATACTTCACCATGCGATCCTGGAATGAAAGCTACCAACGACTGAGACAAGCCACAGACTCTGGCATCCGCGAGCACATCGGTGCAGGTGCATCTGTACCCCTCAACAGAAAATCTTAATAAAGAAAATAATTTTTGAACATCTATTTAAAGATGGGCTCCTGACCTCCAAGCCCTAACAGATTTCCTAAGTGTCACAGCCAGCTTTTAAGAACTTGAATTAATAGCCTGGTTCAGAACAGCGCACTTGCCCTTTGAACCAAAGTCAGTGGCACCTGCAGTTGTCCAGTACTTTTGATTAACTCAAACCGTGTATCTAAATAGTATTAGGAGTCATTTAGGCCCTTATTTTAGGCTTCCACTTCATGATTCTCAGTACATGTTTCAAAAGGATGCTACCATAATCCGAGTTTCTATGTGTGTATTCTTCTTTCTTAATCAAGTAGAGCTGTCTATAGTCTTAGTGACAAAGTTGGGATCAAATCAGATGATACTCATTTTTCAACAATGAGTAAGCAGCAATACTCATGCTAAAATTGCACTGACTTGTGCAATCACTTTGATATCAGCAGGACTAGTCTCCAAAATTAAGCACGTGAACCATTGTGAGATGAGTATCTAAAAGTTCAGAAGGAAAATAATCAAGAAGGGCTGAAAGTTCTTGTATTTTTTTTGTGTTAGGTGAAACCCAGTAACTTGTTTTCCCTCCTTCTTTCTCCATGGACATTCATTAAGCTTCGATTATAGCAAACAGACATGATTTGCATCCACTCTACAACACCATGGCTTTGCTGAGCCCTAAATGTTCCCTGCAGAGAATGGTACGAAAGCTCTAAAAATTCCAAGGGTCTGAATGAAAAATATTTTCCATTATAGCCCAGCTAAGAGAAGTGCTGCACCGGCACTTTGCTGTTGTAGAAGTGCTGTGTAGGGCACAAGTTGCAAAACACATTGGGAGAACGTACACAGAAAGTGGGGTAGGTCCTCAGTGGCTCCAAACCGGCAAAACATCATCGCTAGTAAGAGTTACAGCACCGCTATGAGACAATGCTCCGAACACGTGAGTTTGGGGCTCACAGTCGTCTTTTTCTGTCATCAGCAGAACTTTAGGGGCCGCCTGCTTCTAATGGCAAGGCGCAGACATGAAAATTTGCATCGTCTCATAGGAGGAATCTCAAGTCAGCACCCTCAAAAAATAAAAAACAGTCACCAATTACTGCTTGCAGATCTCGCGTCTGGCTTTATGTAATGAATCTAGTCCCACTGTGATCATTGCCTTTTAAAAATGTGTAACATTTATGGACTCCAGTAAAAATGTTTTTAATATAATGTAGATGAAGTATAAACTGTTAACCTTGAACACTGGGGAACGTGTTAGGTTCTTGGGGTTTTTTTTAACCTCTTTAAATAATTTACTAAGAATTGTCTAAGATTTGCTTGTAATTCATAGCAAATCTTTTGGAATCATTAAAATAGTTGCAATTTTTTAAAATGTTATAACAGCTGTTATTTCATAAATAAAAGCGATACTCCGAAGGCAGAGAATGTTGAAGAGAGCACTAAACCAGAGTCTCTGCTCTCCTAGGGGTATCGGTGTGGGTTTCCTGACACTGTCCCATCCATGTATCTTACTGCCACTCTTCTAGGACCAACGGTAAGGATGACACACGAAAAATCCTGTATATCAGCAGTTCATTTCTAACTACTTATAAAACATATGATATAATACTCTGTGTTATATCATATAATATTCAGTCTTACATCATAATATGTATATCATGACATAAGATACATGCCTTGCCTATGCTGTAGCAAAGGTACTAAGAGAAAGTTTCTCAACTCTGCCATGTTAACAAAGCTCTCCTTGACTCTAGTTCTTGGGCTGCTTCTCCAGAGACAGATGTGTATACACCTTTTTTCCCCCCAAATGCATATTTACATCTGAAGTTTTTCCCACAAGATTCATCCTTTGCACTGACTTTCTAAATGTTCTGTTGATGACACCAAGCTGAGTGGTGCGGTCGACACGCCAGAGGGATGTGATGCCATCCAGAGGGATCTGGACAAGCTGGAGAAGTGGGCCCGTGTGAACCTCATGAGATTCAACAAGGCTAAGTGCAAGTTCCTGCACC
Source organism: Pygoscelis adeliae (assembly GCF_000699105.1). Lineage (NCBI taxonomy): Eukaryota > Metazoa > Chordata > Aves > Sphenisciformes > Spheniscidae > Pygoscelis > Pygoscelis adeliae. The sequence goes on along the minus strand of NW_008824544.1, from coordinate 1,528,103 downwards.
TGGGCAACCCCCAGTATCAATACAGGCTGGGGGATGAAGGGATTGAGAGCAGCCCTGCCAAGAAGGACTTGGGGGTACTGGTGGATGACAAGCTGGACATGAGCCAGCAATGTGCACTCACAGCCCAGAAGGCCAACTGTATCCTGGGCTGCATCAAAAGAAGTATGGCCAGCAGGTCGAGAGAGGGGATTCTGCCCCTCTACTCTGCTCTGGTGAGACCCCACCTGCAGTACTGCGTCCAGCTCTGGAGCCCTCAGCATAAGAAAGACATGGACCTGTTGGAGTGGGTCCAGAAGAGGGCCACGAAAATGATCAGGGGGATGGAACACCTCTGCTATGAAGAAAGGCTGAGAGAGTTGGGGTTTTTCCACCTGGAGAAGAGAAGGCTTCAGGGAGACCTTATTGCAGCCTACCTGTACTTAAAGGGGGCTTCTAAAAAAGATGATGGCAAACTTTTGAGCAGGGCCTGTTGTGACAGGACAAGGGGGAATGGCTTTAAACTAAAGGGGGGTAGATTTAGACTAGAAATAAGGAAGACATGTTTTACACTGACAGTGATGAAACACTGGCCCAGGTTGCCCAGAGAGGTGGTGGCTGCCCCATCCCTGGAAACATTCCAGGTCAGGTTGGACGGGGCTCTGAGCAGCCTGATCTAGTTGAAGATGTCCCTGCCCACGGCAGGGAGGTTGGACTAGATGACCTTTAGAGGTCCCTTCCAACCCAAACTATTCTAGGATTCTATGATCTTAAGTGCTAAAACAACACTTAAGCAAAGGAGACACACAAATGACTAACTTGAAGCACAAGTATTTCAACTGAGCTGGGAAATAAAGGGAGAAGGGGAAAAAAGGCTTTGTATTTTAAGGTGGTTTCCTTTGCTGTTTGTTATATTGGAATGGCCTCTCAAAATCCACCTGTAATGGTCCCTTTCTCTATCTTCGTTCAAACTGCTGTTCAAAGGCTCATTTTTTGAACAAACCCAAGAAATACCATTCCTGTGTCAGTCAAATGTTCTCCCCAGACCAATGTAAATTTAACTTAAACCAGTAAGATATTGCAGTGCTATTAAGTGGGACAGATAATGAACCTAAATAACTGCTCAATCTTATTAGTGTAGTCCTCATAAACCTTCCATTTTTCTTCAAGCCCTGCTGCTTAGCATTCATACTGCCTGATTTGAGACTAAAATTAGATTATAGGAATGCGTGCTTTTTACAAGAGGTCTTTTATTTGTTCCATAAAGTATTTAGCACTCTTTAGACACTGTATAAATAAAAATAACCATGATCTTGGAATTCACCTTCAGGAATGCAAATGAAGTGATCTGAGTCCTTTCATTTCTGCTGCACGTTATCCTCATTGGGCATGTATGGATGGCAATGCTTTGTAAGACAAGTAAAAAGACGCTTGGAAGTCTAGTAAAGGTGAATAACAAAAAAAAAAAAAAAAAAAGAAGAAGGGAATATGTCTCTAGTTTTAGAGTTTTACAATAAGGAATAAAAATAAAAGCCCTAGAAAGATAAAGGTCTGCTGTTAAATTCATTCGTGTTTGTGAGAGATGCTAAGAACTGCTGGTGAAAAATGATTGTGGGTTCAAAACCCAGGTCACTGAGTGAAATAACTTACACTCATTATACGTGGCCTTTGAATCTTAAAATTAGGAGCCGTTTCAAGACTGCGAGCTGTGATTTCTGAGGACCCTGCATTGTGAGAAGAGTTACTACCTTCTGGGTCAGAGCCATATCAAGTCCAACAATCGTTTTTGTCCAACTTTCTCCCCTCCTTCCCAGGGTCTATATTTAGGACTTAAGTACCAAATAGCGAAAGTTTTTTTGAGGTTATGCATGACAATGTCCTCAAAACTCCAGTAGGCATCAGCTTACGTCACTTGGCACTTTAACACTTATAAAACTCAGGCTGCTAGGACTCACCTTAAATTAAAGTTATCATCAGGTGAAACATCTAGTCTATGCTATTCCCCCAGGCTCCACTTTCAGGCAATGGAGAAAGAAAAACAATTCCCCAAGGTTAATCACCCTGTCCTGAGATAAGGCACCTATTTCTCTTAATTTCTCCCCTGGTTCTTTAGACTGAGGACTTTTGAGACAGCTAAATTTAGGCAATGTGAATCCTGCCATTGGTATCTTAGTAATTTTTGAATGCAAGTCATCCGTAAGCACATATGGATAATCACCTCTGTGCTCCTTAGGCTCCTCTTAAGATTTTAAAAATATCTCTTCAGAAAGGGATCAGATTGCACATAAGTGTATTTTAAGATTAACATTAGCTGTAAAAAACATATTTCGAAATGGATGTAAAACAACAAAAAAAAAAATGCCGACAGCTACTAGAAAGGAATAACTCCATGTCGCATTTTAATGATATTGAAGCTTTATCTAGAAAAAATAAAAATCAGGATAGTGAAGAGACAAGTCACGTATTATTTCCTCAAAAAACCCAGATTCACTTACAATAGCATCAAAGTCGTTACTATCCCAAATAATTACTGTAATTTATATTACAGCACCTCAGAAAGACCAAACAACATCAGGGCATTCCTATACAGCACATACAATGGGTAACAGGCAGTCCTGCTTGCAGTACAGAAAAACAGCTCAAAGGTTAGGTGAAAGAAAATAATATTTAGAAATAAACATCTGAGGCATAGAGAAAGGTCAAAAATAAGATTTTTTTTTTTTTTAAGGGAGTGATTAGTTAAATTCAAGTCTCAATTTAAAATAATGATTTTCTTCAGAAAATGGCAGGCATCCAAATTATGGAAAAACTGCTCTTTAAGACAGTTGACTTGAGAACATTTAAATATCGAGGGCTGGAATCTTTTTCTTTTCTTTTCTTTTTAATGATGCAGTTTCAGAAAAGATACAAGATGATATCATTTCCAAAGACTAACTCTGGTTAGCTGCATATAGTTTGACATTCAAGAAATTTAATGTTATCAGCTACCACTGCCTGCCACCCGGGATGAACAACATTTTCTTGACCTATTATTTATATGCCTCTAAACAAAAGTGAGTTTTGAGAAGGTATTTGGAGGTGGAAAGAAGAACTTCTCCAGTAGAAAAGAGAGTCACAAATGGACAATGCCAAATCCCTGCTTTATTTAAGGGAGAATAAAACTTCAGTAAATATTATATCAAGGTAAGGAAAATTCTGTCATAGATTGCCGGACACACACATATGGTGTAGGTGGATGGGTGTTCAAGCCTGACATGACTGGCAAAGCAGCACCAGTAACATGAGAGGACATCCACAGTCTGAAACATGAGGGGTGAAAGGTATAACCTGCTGTTCTCAAAGTGAGAGAAATTGCTGGCAGTCGACCTGAAGGGGACCAGAAGAGCAAACCAAGAAGCTAACCCCAGCTCCCACCATCCATGCACAACCAGTGAAGACAGCGATTGAGATATCAAGTAGGTCTTTAGTCCATGCCCCTATTATTGTCAGGAAAAAATCCTTTTCATTTTATAGTAATTAAAATGCTCATAGATATTTTATTAACTCACTCTACAGAGCCACATAAATTTTATAATTCATCCAAGCACTTACAAGTAGTTACTTGGGTTAGGCTGTCAAGACAGAAATGATTCAAAACCTTGCATACTTAGCTCCTTGGAAGACATATCATTCCCTAACACAATGGTATTAGAAAGGCTGCTGACAGTTAGTGATCAAGAGATTTCATTTTGCTTGTCATATGGTGGGTTGTCAATTCTTCTTTTCCCTTTAGATAAAAGCTTAGTTGCATTAGATTTAAATAATGGTGAAGTTGCAGGTTAACATTTTTCAAAAGTACCAAAGTGACTTCAGTACTTAAATTCTATTTTCAAAATGCTGTAGACATGCAAGAACATAAGTCTCTACACTAAATGGAACTCAGACATTTTTAAAGAAATCTATGGAAAGGTGGAAAATAAAACCCTAACTCGAGAGGGCTTAAAATTTGTACCCTACTCCAGACCACTGGTTTAAAATAGATAAAGTTTGCAAATTATTGCAATTCTAAGACAAGCTAAAGATTTAAATTTCCATTTTGAACGTACTTGATTGTTTTCACATCAATGTGAAATTGATGTGAAATAAATAATAAATAATATGCCATTATATTTTATTGCAGATTTCCTCCCACCCTTCTAAAAAAATTTCTAAATGACAGTTTTAAGATGGCCTTTACCTCAAAATACAAGTTTTCCTGAGTTATGCTGAAGATTTAAGCAGGGGCTGCAGAGATCTTTCTACTTTTTTTTCTATGAAAAATATCTATGCAAATCATTCTCTTGATTTTTTTTTTTTAACAGTAAATAAGAACAACTTAGAGGAGGAAGTGACCGTTTAAACTTTACTCCCTCCCCCGAGTGAAATGTAAAAGTGAGCCACTACATAAAAATGGAAAAGTAGCCCAGATTTTACTAACCTAGTATTAAGCAAATAAATAATCCATGTGGTTAGTCTATATTTAAAATATTTGTTCTTCTTTAAATATAAAGTAACTTTCACAGAAACAAACAGAAGTGGCTAGAGACTGAAATCATTCCTTTGATATTGAAGCTGAGCATTTTCTCGTTTAAGCTCCAAACATCATCTCCCTCGTGCCCATAGGGCTTTGCACTGTGCTCAAGCACTCCACCTCGCTAATTTGCTGCTCCCCTCGACCGCTTAGCTCAGATGCTGGTGTATGAAAGGGTGGTTACAAGCTTAGGTACCACAAGATTTTAGGAGCTTATCTTCATTCATTAATTGTTCTGTATCATGCTTAAATGGTGGATTTCTCAAGTTTAGCTATATTTCTTCGAATACTTTTAGTTTGGTTTGTTATCGCAGGTACCATCTATGTAATGTTGAGAGCAAATACAGTTTGAAATAGGACTGCCATAGCAGCTATAGAACATCTAAAAGGGAAAAAAAAAATAGGCCAGACCTTTATTAAATTTTAAAGTATGCCTTCGCTACACTCTTCTAAAGATCCAAATAGGGTATTCAAATCTCTAGAGATCACCAGTATAATTTCTTTATCATGTTCCATTTAAAATTTAATTATGTAGTCTACAACAAGAAGTATCTGAGTACTCTAAATAGGTCATGCAATGAACAACTTAATATTATTATAAAGTTTTCCTTGTGAAGATCTGTTCTTTGATGTGCTGTTGCACACAGAAAGCCTTTCTTCGAAAAAAACAATATACATTCATAGATATAATAATGTCATTTAATATAAAAATTGTAAAGCTTCTTTATCATATTTTAAGTTTAAATTTTCAATTCCTTCTCTAGCCTGAGCTTCCCCAAATCATCAGAAATAAGTGGTAAATTAGAACTGACACAATATAATCGTGCTGAATATTTTTATATCTTTCTACAGGCAAAGTTAATCTATTAGCTTTCCTTCTAAATGATGTCCACCAACTCAGATTTTTCTACTTTTGCCTATCAATGATGCATATTCTTCAGTGGCAAGACGTAAGGTAATTTCTTCTTCCTCTTAAAAATAATCATTAGAGATCAATCAGCAGTATTTAATGGAAAATGTCCATGTTAAAAAGTCACCATTTACCAAGACACTTTGTTACATTTTCTTTTTTAAAAATGCACATAAGTAACCTCTCTTGGTTACTATAGGAGAAGAGAAAATATTCAAAATGTTCTTTTCTGTAACTTCTGACTATTTACAGGGTTTTCTGGGAAAAAATCCCTAACTTCTCTTCTGCAACTCAGCTATGTAAAATTCAGAAGGGATTTTTGGTTTTTTTTTTTTTTTTAATGACAACAAAAAAATTAATGCCACTGGTGCTTAAATCTTCCCGAAAGTCAGAAAAAATATTCCAAGTACAGACGTATCTGCTCACACTTACATGGCTTGCAACAAAACCCTTTCACCACGTTTACAAATGCTTGAAAAGGATTTGATCAACTCTGGCCGCAAATATACCCATGAGTCATTATTGCCCTGAGGAAAGGCATCGTGTTTACCTGCACAAATGAGAGATTTCTAGGATTACGGAGGGCTTTTTGCGCCCCATCGGACAAAATACAACAAGCACAGTAACCATGGGAAAATGGTTATTAGTTTCATCATTTCAGGGTGCAACACCTAAAATTTTATATCCTATAAAGTAGTTGTGGGGTGAAGGTGGAAGAAGATGTGGTGCTGGTGGGGAAATTAGACTGTTTCACCATTATGAATTAATAATAACAAAATGGTTCACTTGAAGTTTGAAAGAAGAACAAAAAATATTAGATTAATACATCACAACATAAGATTAAAAACCCCAAGGAACTGCTTGTTTAGAGAAATGCAGGAACAGGTGAATCCCCGAGAAGGCTGGAGGACTAGCCAACCTGCGCACAGCTGTAAACATTTGTTTTCAATCAAGACAAGATCATTGGTTTTAATATTTATAACACAATTACAATGCCTTGTGCACATTGCTTGTATAATCTGATTTTTACTTGCAACATCTTGCCACAGTTGAAATTAAAGCCTTGTGGTAATAATTCAAAAAACACATTTAAGCAATCATTAATGGCAAGTATGAAACTGAATGTTTATTCAAGCACCTATATCTCTCATTTTAACTTTAATTTAAAATGGAATTCATTTCTGCAGTACAAGGACTTCATGTTTCCAGTATATTAGTCATATAATACCTAACCAATTAGGGGCATGCCGTCAAATTGGAAATATTTTAGCACTAAAACTAGTAAAAGATACAGCTAAGCAGTGTTATTGACATTCCTAATCAAGGACACAGCTACTCTGTTGAATCCCTATTTTTTTTTGGTGTGTATGAAGAATTGTAATTCTTTTGCAATGAAGATGAATAAATCTTTTAAGTGTCAGGTAGGCCTGATCACTGGTCAGTACTTCAAACGCTTGGCAAAATTTCACCAGCATATTTGCTTGCACAACTGAGGATATCAAGTGATGGTAAGTCATAAGAAGAAAGGTATCCAATAAATGAACAACTGATATAAGTTACACAAGTTTGTACCTACAAAACAAGGTGATAGATTACAAAGGGGGAAAACCGATCATACACAGTGAAAATCCACATTTTTACAGCTTAACAGCAGAGTCAAGCCAACTAATATACACCACACACACCATAAAGAAAAATAGACATTTTTTTCTCTGCCTTAGAAGCAGGAATAACTTGTGTGTATTACCATGCTTAAAGAAAACTGATTTTCTTGTTGAAATATCCTTCTAACATTATATATTGTGTGAACTACAACATTGGTATTAATTGGAGGATAACAAAACGCCCCAAACCATGATGTCATTAAAAACCCCATGCACCTCAAAGAGCAAAACTGGTGGCAGAAGATGCAAGAAGACACAGAGCACCAATTTTTGCTCACCAGGCATCTCTGCTAAGTGACAGATTACCATATCAGATATTTTTGTTTCCCTTCTCTCCTCCCTTTTCTCTATCTGCATGATTACAGCAGTTTATTGCATCCTCTGACACTATGTAGGCAGGTCTCTCTTCAAAAACCTCTATCGCAGCCTGGGAGTCTTGTCTAGTTCTATTATTTTATGAAAAGCTTTCTCAGCATAGAACAATTTGGTCTAAGCTGCTTTCCTGCTTTCCGGATGAAGATGCCTTAAGATCAGAGTGTTTTTTTCTCCTACCTCCAAGTTTCCCTCCCCTCATCACTCGGGTGAAATTTAAAGCAAAAGCCAAACCACCTGCAGTGGGTATAATTGCACAGCTGGAAGAAAACCACATCTGGGATTTTTCTCATCAGGTGCGCAACTGTGCTAAGCCTCAAAGCACCTTCAACGTGTCACTTTAAGCTGTGCAATTTTGGTTGCGCCAGTATTTCACAGTCATTTGTCTGTCTATGGCGTGCAGTGTGTGTTCTCCTCTCTGCACCTCCAGTTCTCAATATCTCAGCAGTTTTCCTTAGGGAAAGGATCATGTTCTGGCTCAAAAGGTCGTGCTTCTTTCAGCACCTTCCAGACATTGGTACACAGATGCAATATAGAGCAACTTGCTTACCTTGGTAATGTTCCAGATAACTCTGTGGCAGTTTCTCTGAAAGACACAAAGTGAGGAGAAATTAGCTTGTGTTTAAAGAAGCTATAAAATTTTAAAGATGCTTTTATACTGCTTGTATTTTTTAGGAGTGCAGACACACGTACACAGCTTTATACGCAAATACTTCATTTGCAGATGCGACGTCCGCATGATCATATACACAGGAACGTGAAAAACAGATGATGGAGTGTGATCTAAGGATTTAATCAGAATAAAGTTCTCAATTGTTCAATTACTCATTTTTTAGGCATAAAATTATCACTATTTCAAATGCCAGCACTGTATGATCCTACATAGCCAAAATGTAGCACTGGGCCAATTTTCCAGTGGAAAAAGTTCCCTTTTTTCGGTACTACAGCAAAAGCAAGGCATTAGACAGATTTATAACCATGTCATGCACTGAAAAAAATACCATGTTAATGTTAAATCTTCTTATATTGGGTTTTAGGCAATAGTTATTTTCCAAATATGTGATTTTTGATCCAATTTACTTGCTTGAATCTGTTTTGTGGGTTTGCAATTTGTTTGAAGGAAACTGAGTGTGAGATAGCGAAACTGGGCTAACGTAACCAGTATGTCATGTTAAAGCACAATTAAATACATTATCATTACCTATGCACACAATCCTTAAAATACAACCCAGATCTACCACCACTGTATGTCCTTGCTCGCCTCCCCAGCACATTTGCTTAGACCTTATCCAAACATCGGGAAAACAGCTGGATAGCTCCATTTCTCCTTTCTCTCCCATGTATAAGACCTTAAAGAAACCAGCAAGGAGGCATAAAGGGGTTTATTCTCCTCCACTTGACCAGAAGTCCATCTTGTTTCATGCTGTGGTCTGTCCTGTGTTTAAGTTTGCTGTGTGAAAGATAGCTGGTTAGTTCATAACCCAGTTGCTTCAGCTGAGATCCAAATTGCAAAATTCCACATCTGTGGCTTTGAAATTGTGGTATGGGACAATTCTCAACATAATACTCTCTTCTCCTTCTTTATAGCTGAGCAACAGAAAATCCTTCCATCCACTTTTACATACAGGGGGAAAAAAAAATCTAATCTTTTTTTGGGGGGGGGAGTAGTGGCAGTAAAGACAGGTCTCAAAATCTTCCTTGCCTTAACAATTCCCAAAACCATGGACCTAGTGATCATAAGTATGGAACCAAGCCTACATTTTTTTGTTGCGAGGGTATAAACCTTATAAACACAGATTGAACCCACAAGCCTAATTTCTTTAGGAATCCAAAGGAAAAAAAGAAGAAAAAAGAAAGATATTTTTGAAGGTTCTTGTAGAGCTTTACCATCTTCTGAAGCCACTTTTTTTGATGGGACAGCTTCAGAGTTGTTATAGTAAAAGCACAGTATTTCAGAGCTCTTCTGTAGTTCTAGATCCCCCATGCTTTTTGGCACTATATGAACTATGAGCAACTACAAGGGTCTTGTTGTTTTAACTATTATTTTTTTTATTGAACGTCCCAGAGTGACACCCAGGCTTTTTCCTTAATGGTTACACTGGCAATTGGAGACTCCATTACAGTGTCAGAAAAGATAAAATGGTCCCTCTAAACATGCATGGCTCTGCATTTTCGTTGAGTCTCTATCTTCAGGCTGTGCAGTTTGCCGGTCACAGAAAGTTGCCTTAAACCTCCCAGTGTTTTGCTTCAAAAGGCACAGAGCAGAACCGCGTTCAGTGGTTGGAAAGAAGAAGCAAAAAAAAAAAAGATGGCTCACACCCTTTTCTTGCACACACCATTCAGCAACAGACCAACAGACACACAAGCGCGCTCAGAAGAGCCAGTTCCCACCCCAGCAAAGGCAGACAGGTATGTATTTAACAAGCGCCTGTGATGAACAAAGTCCATGATATAAATGACATCCCAGGTGAGAGCCAGGAGCAAGAGGAAGAGAATGGAAAGAGATAAGAAAATGAAATCAGAATGGAGAAATACAGACTTGGTTTCTATGGGGGAATTTGATACAGCTGTACATTTTAGATATTTTATTTTCATTAGACTCCTGCACATTGGTATCATACCGCCTTGTTTTCCAGGCCCTACTCATAACTTATACAGTTCAAAGAATTAATATGATATTTTCTGTAACTTATCAAAGAACTGGATCACTAAATGGTTCCAACAGTCAGGAAATTTTTCCCTTCCACCACTAATCACAGGCATCATCTCCTTTTGTTGAAATGCTTTTTTGGGGAAAGAGCTTGGACTAAAAGGTCAGGCTGGGCGTTTCTTTGTTTCTTCTTCTAAAGGGACTCCCTAGCCTTTAGCTACCTATTATCACTCTAATAACAGAATATCACAAACCTTCTTGCTTTAGGGTATGGCAGCACATTTTATAAAACAGCAGTTGCTCATGCAGCTTAAAGAGACAACCAGGCAAATCACAGGTGGGTATTGCAGGAAGCCTCAAGCAGCAGAAGCAGCGATGTTTAAAAGAGGATGTTAAGCTGGAAACACACTGTCAGCTTCTGAGCAGAGCAGCGAGTGATTGGTGCATCTAAATTTCTAAAGATTTTCATTTTTGTTAAATAACCCTCTCTACAAGAGATGCTGGCCTTATGAAAACAATCATTAAATAGTCGATACAGCGGTAAAAAATCTGAATGTGATCAGAATGTTAAATAAAGACACTGCAGGTCTTTATCATGTACATTTTTAATGCAATTAATTGTGTTGTCAGTTTCATATTTGGTCAGATCAAATTCCAATTTTGAACAAAAATATGTAAGGTAATGATTTTTGAAATACAGATCAAACTCAAATAAAACTTTAAAACTCACAAGTAAAAGAGGAGAAGTCTGATTACTTCCCAACTGTCCAAAGATTTCATTGTTTCTCGTCAACTCAGTAAACATTTAAACCATAAAAAAAAAAAATTTAAAAACTCCTTTAGGTTATTAAACTAAAAATATTATTTTCCTAGAAAACAAACACAATTATCACTGCAATGTCATTGGAAATAAATGGTACATGGACTGCTGAAGATGGTTAATGTCCACTGTAAGTGTCCTATAAATATCAGGAATTGAAACACTGCTCTATAAATATATTTCATGGGAGTTTAAAAAAGAAAATCTTATGGAGCAAATTACTCATCAAGAAAACCCTTAAAGTTTATTTAAAGATAATGGATACTCATTCTGCAGTATTTCAAGATATTGAAGCTAGACTTATACAACCAATTTTCAGATCCCTAGTATTCCCAAATGACACATACAATAAATATAACTACATACAATAAATATAACTCATAATTTACTGTATCTACAGATTTTTTTACTCTTGGATAAAAACAAGAGAAGGATAATACTCAAAGGGAAAGTGAATATAAAACCACATATTTTCATGTCCTGCCTATGATATGAAAGGATGACCTTGAAAAAGATTGAAGATGGAAACCTAAATGTTTCGTCAGGGCTGCCCCGAATTCCACTGAAATCAGTGCCAATGCAAATGGGATACGCTAATGCACAACACCACTAAGGACAGAAGAGGATAAGGCTAAAGATCCTGGAAAAGTTGTTAGGTAGAAGGTGACATTACGAAGTGCAGTCGCAGCATTTCCAGGAAGGTCGTTTACAATTTCCTAGCATTTTGTGTTCAGCTGTGCAGGATGGATCTGGGGCAGCGTGGTCCGTACATATGGAAGATGAAGGTGCTGTTGAAGACAGGAGGGTGCTGGGTGAGAGGTCTGCTCTCCAAAATGCTACCCCAACACACATGGTCTTCCAAAAAATCAAATTGCAGGTTTACAAATTGTTCACTAGAGCTGTGAGGAGCTTTGACCTACTGAAGAGGCTCTGCACCCTCCAGAGAGAGGACTACATAGCTGTTCTCAAAACCCAGAAAGTCAGCGTGGGCAAACCAACCGCCACACACACATTTTGTCATTTCTCTCTACAGGCTGAGAAATCCTTCCCGTAGGATTGGAGTAGGATGTGTACCAAAGCAGAAAAGTATAAATATTTTAGTCAAACCTTATAGTGAAGTGGAAGTGGGAAGATCTGCATAAAGATCAGCAAACAGACTTTACTGCCTATTAGTTTTGTTTGAAGAAAGTTGTTCAGGAAAACTCTTCAGAATATTTGGAAAGTGTTGTGTTTGTATTAAATGTTTTGTTCACTGAGAAATCATATGGTGCTCTTTTCTCAGAGGCTCACTGGCAGCTGTTGTTACCACCCTGTTGTGCAGGGTTTGGCACAACACAGCTCAGGTTTAACTGTACAACATTTTTGTCCGGTTTAATACTCTACGTTGTGCTTCTGCAGAGATGTAAACTGAGGCACAAGAGACAGGGCAAGGGTTTAAAGGGTAACTGAGGTAATCATGTATATTCTGCTAAACGCATGCCAGGAAACTTAGCAAGTACTGAGTTCAAACCATGCGAGTCAAGACTATGCTTAGAAAAATTTTTTTCTTCTGCAGGATCATGACCTTCAGTAATTTGGAAAGCCTTAGGTCTCCATCAAGAACAATTTTTGCTGTGAAAAGGAAAGCATATGGATTCAAACTAAGCAATCTGTCGGGGTGCTGAGGAAGATGCAAAAAGAAAGGCAGCAACACATTCCTGCAATCGTGTCACCGTTCTTCCTTTTTCCATCTCACACTCTGGGGAGAGGATAAAGCCTGCCTACAGCACACGAGGCACATGAGGATAAGGACATAAGGATAAGGGCAAAGCTGAAGAAGGGATCTGTATGGTGCGCTATTAAGAAAGCAGCACAAATGCAAGCAGAAATCCCCCAGATGCAGAATACGGGAGTCTCCCAACTTGTGAAGAGAAGTGTCCACAGCCTGAGGTCACGGTTGTAGGCATCAGAGCTGGCAGTTGTTGTTTCAACCAGGTGGGTTAGAAGGTCCTGACTTCTCCAGGACAAGTGACCATGACGCCTTTGGTTCCCCGGGACATGTAACAGCAGTTAGTTCTACCACTTATACTCATTTTCCATGAAGCACAAAAAACCCCAAAGGTTAAGCTGATATTTCTGGCTTGGGTGAAACGTTCAACCCTTTCCTAAACAGAGTCTTACACCTGGCACAAGCATTGATGACACCGGAAGGGATATATTTGTGAACAGAAATAAGTACAAGCTGAAGAGAAATGAGGTATTTGAGAGGATCGCTTGAAAAGTTATGTATTTTTCCAGGAATATCCACTGTGGGCATAACTGGATATGCCAAGTGTGCTGATAAGGTGTGTGTAACAAACTGCAATAATGTTGATAACTAGGAAGTTCTACTTTGAAATATTTCCAAATATTGCATAACCGTGAAGGTGTTCTTTGTTTTGCCCCATGGGCAAATCTGGCTTGCCAGAACAAACAAAGCAGCTGATGCTTTTGACTAATCTTTCCCGGCTCTGCCTACCCG
>NW_008824544.1:1490136-1514652 GCF_000699105.1 Pygoscelis adeliae | reverse complement strand
CTACACGCAGACAGGGAGCAGACACCGTACCACCAACTCACTACACTACGCTCAGCAGCACCAGAAAATCAGGGTAGAAAGGGGTCCAAAACATACTGTTTGAGCAACATCTCTCAGCTACAGACTTGATGGCTCCTGTGACCACCAACTCAAAGGGATACATCCCATTAATTTCAATGGCTTTTAACCAGATCATCAATAAACAGCTTTTTAAATTGTATGGGTCCATGCTTGCACACAGGCTCACTGCTGCTGCATAGACATGCATCAGTGATGTGGCAAGGGAGAAGATGGCTACTAATTGTCAGTATAAAGCAGAACTAAAGGAAAGTTTATGAAGGGAAATGAAGGATTTTCCACTTAAAGCAGGAGAGAACAGCTGAAGAGGAACATTAAATTAGCTTTAAAAGGAAGGTTGTATCAGGAGGAATATAATTACTTAGTTGGAATTTCACCAAGACTTGGGAGTCAATGCCTCTACTCTTGCAGAAAAGTGCCATGGGATTTTTAATGACCCCAAATGGTCAGGACATCGATTTCACATTTCAGCTGAAAAATGGCACACCATTGTTGTCTCTGCTCTTCCTAAAATCACACGGGGGGACTATATCCGAGTTGACTTGGACAAATTAATAGTGTGTATTGAAATACCATTGAAAGACACAAGATATTTCACCAGTCTTAAATTGGATAGTTTCTCAGCTTTGTTAGAGTGCAGCAAAATAAACAAACTACATTTGGATAAAATATGGGGTTTAAATTTTGAGTTCAGTTTTGCTATGACTAATCTGATGGATTCTCCAGAAGGTTTTGTTTTCTCTATATCACATGCTTTTAGCATATTTTTTTTTAGAACCATGCCCTATCACCAGTAAAGATGGTAGAAAACAATTTCATTTTAAAAAAATCAAGATATTAAAAAAAAAATCAAGATTTCAAACTGATTCTTTTGTAAGTATTTTATCTTTCACATCGTAAGCAGCAAATAAATACAGTGCAGTTTTAAAACTTCACACAGGGCTTAGCTACCTAACAAGGATCATAAATTTGCAGAAGAAATACTGCATAAACAGTCTCTGAATGTGCTATTTAAGTACAAGCTAAATACTCTTTTTTTAGGAAATGATGTAACAAGTTCATATGTAAAAATCTATTTCTATACAAGCTGACATTCTGCAAGATTAGCTGACTGAGATAAAGGACATGAGCAAACATGCTTGTTTTTTTCTCCCATGATTATTTTTAAAAGCTGCATTTTCCACTATTCTAAATTTGTTACTTCTGAATTTTTCATTCGTCCTTAGGTAAGGAGGAAAGAAATCTCTGTGTATTCAGTGATAAGTGCCTGCCACCAGAACAGTGTAAGTCCAGTGTACATCCAATATACAAATAATACCCCAAATAAAACATAACATAAAACAAATAAAACTCTTCATTGTGACTATTTTATATATTTCGTAAAAATTTAAGTTTTTTTTTTACCCGCCCAACATCTTTGAAGACAGTAATATTATAACTTATAAGTTAAAGCATAATTTAGGCCAAATCCTCACTCCTTGCAATTTACCTACAAATCCCAGTTAAGACCTTGGCTTCTTGTCTAAGTACCCACCAAGGATGTCAGATGAAAGCTCCTCTCTCTTACATCTTCTGCTCTGGTATTGAAGAGCAAGATAAAAATTAACAGGTGAAAGAAACACAGCAGTGTGTCCATTTTATAAATTGGTAACAGGGGCACAGATAGGGTGTAATGTAGCCAGGGTCATCAGGGAGAAATGCCAGGGCATAGAGAAGAAATTAAGAAAGATCCCACTTAGGTGCTTTGCTCCAAGGTCAGACCCTGCCAGCGTGGATGTGCAGATACGGCTGTTGTGGCCCATGGACCGCCGTTGCTGCGTGTTTTCTCAGGGAAGTGCTGTATTTTGAAAGTTAATGACTAAGAAATGAAGGAAGGAAGCACCATGGGTACAGAATTTGGCTCTGTAAAACACCAGAAAGAAACCTGTAAGAAACCAGGACACTGGGGCACAGCAAGCAGCAGGAAGAACATGTAGAAGAACCCACCATGGTACCAACTCCTGCATCCTCACCCTGTTAGTACAGGGAGAGAAAGAAGTGATGCACAGGCTCCTGCCTCAGGGAGCTGTATGAGCTCAGTGGGAGGAAAATACCCTCTCTCTCTCTCCAAAATGAGAAGAAAGATCATCCAAAAACAGAGCAGATGTTCCTCCCCATATGATTATTAAACCTACTGTAACCTCCCTAGGTAAAATATTTCGTACACTTGGTATTTGACTGACCTGTAGCTCATGCTACCATTTCCATTGGTTGCGATGTTATACTTTACCACCATCTCTTCTCCACTGTACAAAGAAAAGGAGGGGAATCACACCTGAAGTCTCAGCAGTAACCTGAGGTAAAACTCAGTTGTACAAATATAGAGCTCTGAAGGAGAACTCTGGGCCATGTGTTAATTCTACAGCAGAATCATAGAGTGGTTTGGGTTGGAAGGGACCTTTAAATATCATCTAGTTCCAACCCCCCTGCCGTGGGCAGGGACATCTTCCACTAGATCAGGTTGCTCGAAGCCCCATCCAGCCTGGCCTTGAACACTTCCAGGGAGGGGGCATCCACAACTTCTCTGGGCAACCTGTTCCAGTGCCTCACCACCCTCATAGTGAAGAATTTCTTCCTTGTATCTAATCTAAATCTACCCTCTTTCAGTTTAAAGCCATTACCCCTTGTCCTATCACTACATGCCCTTGTAAAAAGTCCCTCTCCAGCTTTCTTGTAGGCCCCCTTCAGGTACCAGAAAGCTGCAGTAAGGTCTCCCCACAGCCTTCTCTTCTCTGGGCTAAACAACCCCAAGAAGCCATATAAACACAAGGATGCATAAGATATATGAAGAAAGACATAGAAATTATTCAAGTACTATGCAGAGTGATGGCCTAGATTCTTTCCTTAGTTTCTAGGATGTTGTACAGGGCTGCAGTAAATATCTTCTGATATTTAAAACTGTCATATTTGTGTCGGGTGCGGGGAGCCATTATATGTACCATCTAGACAAGCATCTTTTATGATGTAGCAGCTGTTGGTTGGGTCAAATGTTGATGTCTTCAGTGATGAATGCCAAAAAGAAAAAGCCACCCTGACAACTGTTTTCCATTGAATGCCTGCACCTCACTCTTCCCCACCCTCCAATTTCACATGCTAACAGTTCAAAACTAGTGTTCCCTGATGTTGGATGTTTTCACTAATATACACAGACTTGAAGCTACTAAAAAAATTTGGAGGCTTTATTTAAACTTATTTCAGAGAAATAACTCTTGATTTTCCACCAAGAAATGCCAAGCTTGGAAATGGCATCTCATCCTGGTCTCAAAATACTTTACTGAATCAGAACAACTTGGATACTTCATCTATTATGTATTCAAATACTTATTCATTTTCTTACCCAATGCAGACCAAGCAGAGACATGCATTTGGGAATCTCTGAAGCTTTATGAAGCTGAGGGACTTCTGGAACAAAGTGAGATGCTAAAATATAGGCACCTTAGAAGAACTAACATTAGTTAGGAAGGGGATGGCCTTGCTTGCTCAATTCAATATACAAACAACTTGTTTTCTACAGGAACTGCATTGGCAGCTACCAGGGGAAAACAAAACAAAACAAAAAAACAACCCCCCCTGAAAACCCCACAGATTTCCAGGCTTTGAGGTCTTCCTACTTCCAGTTTTGAGAGCAGTGAACTCTCACTATTTTTCCACTCAGAAGGCAGCAAATACCAGAAATCTCACAAGGTCAGCTCTTGCTGAAGCGTTGTGCAGTAGGAGGGTTGCTGGGCATTTCTGGAAACAGAAACCAGCTTTGATAAATGCTACAGCTACCTTAAACCAGCTCTGAGGAAGCGTTTGATGACTTTGGACAAGCTTGCTTTTCTTTATCAGAGGCTTCATCCGATGGATACAGGAACTACTAAAACCAGCTCATCTCTACCTGGAACACTGGTGTTGCTAGAATCTCTTTCAGACATCTGCCCATATTGCCTTTTAATCCACCTGCTGAAACAGTTACTGCCTTTCTCTCTACTGGTTAATCAGGGATAAAGTCACTGCTTAGCTCCTTTCTGTCCTGACATCTCTTCCTTGTGATCCAAAACCCAACGATGTCAGGTTGAAACACAGGATGGAACAGGAAAAAACGCAGAAAGGACTCTGTGAACAAGCCTGCCGGCCAGCAGTCTGTGTCCCATTAGCTGCAGTTCAAAACAGTCCTTATACTATTTCCATAAATACTGCAGTATCTTCTGGAGTATCTCAGCACAAACTGTAACAGCTGTTGGATGCTATTATTTCTTCATTCTTGTTCATTTGTTGTTCATCTGTTATTTTTTGCCTTTTTTTTTTCTCTTGACACCTGCCTGTCCACAAATCAGAAGTGTTTAAAAAAAACTTATGGCCAAGCTCTGTTCTTACTGGTCCCTCTACTGCTGCCCAAAATTAACAGGACAAGAGAAGAAAGGAGATAAAGGTCTAATTCACTGTCTTATTTCTGACCTTAAAAGGATGGGCTGAATTTATTTGTGACAGCCTTGAGCAGAGAGACTAAATCTGCTGAGCTGGCCACCTCAGGAAGCTGAAGTACGCAAGTACCACCATTCTCTAATGAGTTCATTAATGTTACTGAACAATATATTGACGGTGTTGTGAAATTATTATATAAAGTGTTTTAAGGTGTAAGTTACCAGTGATATAAATCTACAAGCAAGTCCTTTCCTCCCCAACCACATCCAAACCAGAAGATGTTAAGATAGTTCTTTAATGGCAAAAACTATTAGGCTGCAATATATAGCAGGTACATTTATTAATCATCAGACCATTTATGTTCTGTAATTCTACCACAGTTAAATAACATGGACTACTAAGTACCTGAATCAGCTATTAGCAAGCATTCCTCCTCATTAAAACTCACTTATTTAGGCTTTAGCAATGGTAAATGTAACCAGCCCTGGAGGAGTGTCACAGCACTTGGAAATGGCACATTAAGCTTCATTTACCCAGCTACACTCTTAGGCAGAGGGGGAAGGGAAAAATACAGTGACGGTCCATAATGAAGCTCAGAAGCTTTTTGAAGCTGCATTAAGAAAATGACAAATCTTACAAAGAGGGCCATAAAGCTTCCTCAAGTACAACAGTTCTGCAAGGAGCTATTTGTCATAGTTTGTTGAAAAGACTCCTATGTTTAATACTATTGGACTGTGAGAGCTGATTATTAAATGTAATTACAGAAGTAGCACAGAAATAATAGTTTATTGCCGACAATAAGCAACACTGTATTAACAAAGAGGAGTGGGGAACATGTTCAGCATTTGGAATTGTATCATTAGCTTTTCTGGGAACACACACACAAATGTATACACATTTAATTCCACATTAGCTTCTACTAACCAGAATTATCCTTCAAGAATTTCTGATTGGGGTCGGTGCATCCATCTATACTCGGAGCGAGAAAACAGTAGCCAAAGTGGATTGCTATTTGGGTTTCAGCTTTTATTCCTTTTCTTCTTAACACAGATTTATTAAAAAACACCCACAGCCTGCTGTCAAGAAATACTGCTCACATTTGCTTATTAGCAGCCCTGTAAGAGATACTTTTTTTGCTACGGTGCTGCCATTTGAAGCAAACACTTTATTTAGAACATGCCAGTTATCAGGAGATTCTCCATGCAGTAAATCCTTTGAAACAACAAGTTTTGATTTCTCATTGCTACCTGCAAGAATGAGTTTTAACTCCTATTATACCTACATCTTTGCACGCTTGTTTGTGTAACTAGCCATCCATTTTACTTCTTCTTTTTGCTGTGAGTGATTTCTCCCAGTTTCTTGATGCTGCTTCTTACTCTCAGAAATCTGCCTCTCACTTTTTGTGCATCATTGTCCTTGGTGAAACCCCTTTTTTAAAAACACACGGTTCTTTCATAAAGCCTTCTCTACTGCTTTGGGGTAGGCATACGCACTTTCCCAAACTACAAAGCTGAACAAAATTAGAAGTACAGCTCGTTGCAACCAGGGCTACAGTTTGTGCCAGCAAGCAGGGCAAAAACCCAACCTTCTCCCAGCAGTCTAAAAGATTGTTTCTGGTCCACAAAGTTTAGGCTGAATCAATTTTGCTGCTGGTCCAAGACTGAAACATTTTGCAAAACTATGTTTTGGAAGGAAGGCATTCAGTGACAGATGGATTTTATTTATTTTTGGGTGAAAGGAACAGCTTAAAACAGGTTGGGAACATCTGAGAGTATCCCGGCACATCAAGGCAAAGATTGAATGTGTCTGAAGTACTCAAGAGATGCAGAAATTACCATCACAAGAACATGCACACATTCATCAATAATATGGTGTGCACTGACCCGCACTCTTTCAGCAATGATCTGTTTTGCAGTAGGAAATATAACCAGTAGTTTGGAAGCTCAACAGCCTCCTTTAAGCACCTGCATTCCCTCTTCAGTTCACTATGTAACAACAGCTTAACCTTTTACAGGCAAAATTGCACTCAAAAACAGGAGCTGCGTGCATGCAGCTGAAAAAAAAGTTAGACTGTAAATCAGGCGAAAAGAGAAGAAATCAGAGTCTACCTTTAGGCATTCACATCCCTAGATTTTGTTAAAAACAGCATTTTCACATGGGCTAAAGACTCGTGGGTTACATTTTTGAGGGGTTCGAATCTAAAAAACTTGTGAATAGATTGCTAACAAAGATTTTCAACCACGCTGCAAAATCCTTGGGAGCTCAGTGCTGATTATATTGAGATGCTTAAAAAAAAATCCTGCTAGACATCTACCTGCATCAGTAGATACACAAGGGCATTTGAGAAAATCTCTTCTGGTCACATCACATCATTGGTGTAAAAGAAAACAAGTTTTCCTTTTGAAGGTTTTTGACTCATTTGGAACAGATAAATCACTGCAGCAGCACTTTCCAAGTGACAATTATCTTGCCACAATAGCCATAAAAATAAAATAAAATCAACACAGATGGAATCCAAAGTAAGAGACCTAAATTATACATAACTATATTCATAAAACTACACCTCTGCTCAAAGTTGCTCTGTACACTACACATATGCCAGGATCTCTTAATCTGCTGCTGATGTGCTGCACATTGCAGTCGTGTGCAATTACAGTTAGCTATAATTAAGAACAATTACAGCTTTTATTTCTCCATTTGTTCTTTAAAAAGCACAGTTGTAATAAAACTTTTTTCCCCTCTCTTTTTTTTTTTGAAGGTGAATATAATTATACATCCCTATAACATCTCCAATAATTAGTTTGACTCAAGTTTCTTCTGGAACAATTTTCATTTTAACTGTCAGATCTGCCATCTATAGTCAATAGAACACATTGTAAAAAAATTCTATCATTAACCTTTTTTCACCCCATAAATCTGCAAAAGAACTTGAAGAAATTGAAGAATTCATTGCTTAAACATTTAAAGGCCAAATTCAACTAACACCCCTTCCCCAGCAATACCTTCTTAATCACACTGAAACATTATTATTATTGTTATACTAGCTAACTATAACAATAATAAATTAAAGCTGGGCAAAAAAGGTATTTGACATCTCTCTATATTTTATAGGCTACTTTCCAGCCCTATTCTCATAAAAGAATCTCTCTACTGTATCTTTGTTTAGAATCTACCCGCAATTACTAACCATGCAGGCTGCAGGGAAAAGTAATTAAGTTTAATAGAAGCCACCCTCAATTTTGAAGCTGCCCTCAATTTAAGCCATAGAAGGAGAGTAATTAAATTTAATGCGTGCCACAGCTTTTAAATGAAGATATGGCATGTAAAATTTTCTCATGCATCTTTCCCAAACACTGCAAAATAAGTGTTGTGATGCAAAAAGATAGCAAACTACAACCACCAAGTCATGTTAAGTTTTCTTTTTCTACTGGCCATGTCTTGCAAGGGGTGAGGCCTTTGGGTAGATTAAGAACAGCGTAATCTAAATCATAGGAATTGGGAAGCCTGGAGCAGGATCACAGCTGAACTGTTTCCTGATCCATGCTTTGCCCACGCTATCTGCTTTGATTAAGTTTAGAAGAAGCTTTTGTGGCAGGGTCTGTCTTTTACATGTTTTAACAGATGCAACAGGTTTCTGACTACAGCCACAAATCTCTGTGGCACAGACATTGTTCACCAAGAACCTCCCCCAAAGTAACTGAACTAGCAACAGGGACTAAAGAAACACATTTTGAGACAGTCACAAATCTCCCATGTACGTCTTCAGCCTTCTTCAAGTCATCAGAAGGAAAAATAGTGAAATTACCCAAGGCTCAGCTATTTTGCCAAGCAACAGGCTTACTACTTTTACACAGAAATAGAAATTACAAACCAGGGCTAATGAAGATATTTCACTCTTGCAAAGATGAACATAATGTACGAGGAGCTCTGAAACAGAAAGAGAGGCGCTTCCCTTTTCCAGCTCTGTAGAGAAGCAGTGGGCTCTCTCTGTACGTATAAATAAACTCTTCCTTGCAGAGAATCACAGAAGTTTCATCAACTGGTTTAAAATAAATGAGGAATTTAGAGGCTTGAATTAACTTGTAAAAGGGAAGATGTCTGCCATTGTTTGTGCAGAAGGTTAGACCGAGATCCTAAACTCACAACTGGTTCACAGAAGTGCTCTGAAAAATGTGCGGCGCTCAACCTACTTCCAAGCAGCCTCCTTTCCTGAACAGAAGTTTCTACCTACCATTAGGGCTGAGCAAAAATTCTGCACTGAAACCAAGACCAGACTTGAAAAGGCAAAACCTGGGACAGAATTTCAAAGGCTTTTGGTCCAAAGGCTACCCTGAAAAACAAGAGAGTGAAAAAAGAGGAAAGAAAAAAAAACATAAAAAAAGAAAAGAGAAAAAAAAAAGTAGGGAGAGAATAAATAGATCCTTTATTTCAATTTTAGACCCCACCACAAACCTGCCATGTACTTCCCCAAGAGCGGGGTTGAATGCCCCATTTTAGCAGCACAGAGAACAGACACCTGTATCCCTGGTGTACACCCTACATTGCAGGAACCTGTATGTACAGCAACGAGATTCACGCATTTCATCTGGCTTTCATTTCTTTACAAAATTATAAAAAAATGAACATTCATAATAGTAAACAAGAGGCAACCAGGGTTTCATGTCTGACTGTCTCCCTGACAAAGCCCACAATCTTATATCCATCAGTTCAGGGACTGTTCAATAGGCAGATCCACACTTCGAATCTTGAAGCCACTGCTAATATAAATTGCAAGCAATTTGGGAAAGAAAATGCATTTGTAGTTATTTTTAGTTTCATGAAAGAAAGAAGAGATTTGTTTATACATATCATGACAAAAAAGTTGGGATTTTTGGTTTTAAAGTAGCAAAATAGGGACAAAATTGCTGTTTAAGTTCTAATTTTTACTCAATTATATTTTAAACTGATCCTACCAGATGCTGGAACTAAAGCGACGTGACTTTGCTATATTTATAACTAAGCTGCAAAACATTTCAACATTTACAAAGAGAAGAAATCTCTCTGCTAATGCCAGGAGAAGAATAAGCTCAAATGCTATTGCACATGATGGCTCTTAATAGTTGGCACGAGGAGAGGAGAAATGTCTCTATAACAACAGTATCAAGGAAACTTGCACTGCAAATATCACATCATCATAACAAGGAGGGGGAAAAAAAAAAAGATTTGCAGAGGGTGTTAACGTGAGGACATGAGGACATAACATCCACATGCTCCCAAATAGCCAGGATGGATGAAAACCAAGGCAAGCTGTGGTCTCTTCCCTCCTTGCCCCTAATCCAAAATCCCTCTTCCCATCCAAACCGCCTGCTGTTCATGCCTTCTGCTTCCTCTTAGGAAGCAGTATCCTGTTCTCACACGTTTTCCAATCAATACTTTGGCCCTTCTGCTGTTGGCTACCAACAAGACAACTCCCACTGTTCCCTAATATGCCCTCATGCCTTCCCCCAGGGGCTTCTGCAGAAACGTAGGTTGTGGACTGGCTGGCCAGAAGCTTATGGGAAAAAAATTAAACCAAGCACAAAATAAAATCTTCAGAAGCCTCTCCCCTCAATTCCCACCTGCAGTGATTGCTAGGCTTACAATACAACCTTCAGCCCTCATCTTATCCTCTCTTTGGAGGCTGTGGGTCTTGTAGGGTCTTGTTGCAATTGCCAAGTGCTCCAAGTGTGATGGGATGCAATCCAGCTTGTGATGCTGGAGCAGCAAGGCTCCCCCAGGGCACCGGCATACACCACTCAACTGGTTAAAAATTGAAACAGAGCAAACGGGAAATTTTTGAACAAATGCTTCAAGATTATGGAGCACACGTTACAGCTGTAACCACCCACAGTTCCCTCCTACAGAACAGAAACACTGAAAGCAAAAACCATTCACTGCAGAAGTTGAAAAATAACAAAAAATGCAGTAGTAAGTATGAAATTAAAGCCTATGGGTATTTCCTGCAAGAACTTCTGCAAAGAAAGAGGGGAAGCTTGCAGGACGCAACAGAATAAGAAAACGCAACCTTGGTTTACAAGTTCACGGGAAGTGCCAGGACTGGTGCACAGGCCTGCACTAGTTATTATGTTCATCACTCATTTCTCACTCATGAAGGAAATTATATTTTACAGTAAAAAGGTGCCATAGTGGGCGGGATGGGAAGACAACCTCTTCTTTCCGTTATTAAAAATAACTAAACTAGACAAAACCCCAGATAACCTCAGTTAGAAAATTTTCCAAGTCTCCAAGAACAGCAGAGAGAAGAGCAAAAATTCAGCATGCCATTCAGCAGGGAAAAGGGCTGAATGTTCTGAAACGCTCTTGGAAAAGAAAAAAAAAAGATAAAATAAAAGCAAAACTACAGGCTTTCCACCATGGAACTGATTTTTTCTGTTCGCTACTTGCAGTGATCATTCAGCTCTATGGATCAAAAAATCCTACTGATACCAATGTGCATGGTCAATCAGTAGGGTATTCTGTTTCAAATACGAGATCTGAAGTTGTTTCTTTGATTTTTGTCAAAAGTGGGACAGAATTTTCCACTTCTCCCACTGCCAATCATGTTCAGGTAAATGTTACAGCTTCTGCAAGTGCAAATTAAAGACAATTATAACCCGGCTAACCTCCCTCATCATTAAAATGCCTGGCACAACTCATTTGCCCATGGAGCGGAGATTTGCTGCTATCACATTCACTTGAGTAGGGAAATACTCATCTTTAGATGCTATGGGTGTGCTGATTGCTCTGATCAAAGAAGGCAAAAATGGAGGTGTCCATTTGCCCCTCCAGGAAGCAGTACTGCAGCATAGGTGGAAGAACAGATTGTCACGTTAGTCAGTAATACCATTTGGGCTAACAGCTTCCAACAGCGTCGTAATGCAGGTGTGTTTAAGAAAATTGAAGATTTATCTTTCTGGTACCAACTACTCGGAGCGACCACACCAACTGCACAAGGGAAAAAGTAGGACCAGTGAATGAAAGTGTTAAGGGTCTTAACACATATACCTTAGGGGGTACTATATTTCAAACCGGTATTAGGGACTCCTTATGTATGAGGTCCAACTTAAGTCATTGCAACTCCATGACAGGTGGAAATTGGGTGCAACTACAAGAACTGTAAACAATCAATGCCAAAGAGAAAAATACTAAGAAGAATAAAAATAGCTATCAGCAGAAGTCCTTTAAAAGCAGTCTCAAATGCAGAAAACAGAAGCCTCCAACCCTCCTGTCCACAGTAGAGCTATCTACAACAGTTTATTTCCAGCTGGGGAGCCCATATTAGTGAGAACTCCCTCCAGTTGCATTATATTATATATATATATTATATTCTCTTTGAGCCAGAACCAACTTTTTTGCATTTACAGACAGCACAGAGCACAGCTAGGGCTTTGAGGTGATGCCATAAATGTTTCGATAGGAAAAAACAAGAATGTTTCAATACAAGAAAAAATTTCCTTATTGAATTTTTACCCTATTTAAAATCCTTGCTTGTTTAGGTTTAAAACTTTATAGCAGGGACAAACGCAGAGTTTTCTCAGCCACACGGAGATCTCAACATTTTCCCCCAGCTGAATCCCTTGAGAAGGAGGGGTATGGGAGCAGCTCGGGCAAACCACTGAGAGGTGCAAAGTTTTCTTGGATATTATTAGTTTATGAAGCCATAGGTAAGGCCCTTGAAATACAGAGGGTGTGGGAGGTGTGGAGTGAACTGGCATATTTGAACAACTAGGACATATCAGATGAATGAGTTGTAATCACCTGAAATCCTTACAAAAGCCCTGATATTCAAGGGTTGGCCACATTCACTTACGTTTGTGGACCAGATTGCCATCAGTGAAATTCAAGCCAAAAGACAAATCCCACAAACAAAAACCCCACTTCTTTTTCCTTGAAACATGACCTTTTCATTTCACAAAATGTGCGTCAACTTAAATCTTGTCAGCCTGACCCCAATCCGTCCTACTCCCCGAATCTATGGAGCTCTTTGCAGAAGCCATTCCCACCCCAGGCTATGGTCTTGTCAGATCTCGTAAGTGAAACGGGGCCAGGTCTGGCTGGGACTGTGGGAGACACCTCTGAGGGAACCCCAGATGCTTCAGGAAGTTCTTGGTGGTGATTCTCACAAGTAATGCTCCTTGAGTTAACACCAGATCCACACCCCACAACGACACTAAGGGTATTACATTCCTAAAAGCTTTGTGCTTTAAATAGCAAGGACTAGAAATTAGAAAAAGTTTTATAAACTCCGCAGACATTTCCCCACATGCACAACAGTGACAGCTACATTATCATCTGTCAGCTATTGAAGTTCTTCCCTCATACTCCAATACTATCAACATGCACAAGATTTTATCCATCTTTTAAAAAAAAAAAGGCAAAACCCAGCAAGCTGACTGATGTTCTTGCTTTTTCTCTTCCACTGCTGAGGCTTATCTCCATACTTCAACATTTTTTCCTGGCAGAAGTCTCAGTGGCCCTTCCTTATTTCACTGCCAGTAATGTGTCTTTTTAAATTCTTCTATTTTTAAATCTCTTCTAGTCTGGTTTACTCCCAGTATACAGTTTGCAGTCACCTCCTCTTGCTTTTCACTCCTTTTCTACATCATCTTCCTCTGCCCTAGCTTGCTTTATTCTGGCAAATCTGATCTGTCTGTGTACCCTTGCCTCCAGAAATAGTCTCCTGTTTCACCTCCTCTACCACCAGTCAATAAAATTCAAACACAAATATTTTATCCATTACACAAAACTTTTTTAGTACATCAGGCCTGTTTCATAAAGCCAAATTTTCCCCCAAGCCATGTAGAATAGTGAACCTGGAATATACATAACAACCCAGTGCACAAGTTACCAATATATTGCAGTATTCAGCTATAGCCAATTGCCACTTCAGTTACTTCTTGCTATGCTCATGTGCGTGTCTACGTGCCACAGCCTGATTAGATACCAGTTATTTTGACGTAGACGACACCTTCCATCCTATTTAGCAAGTGGCAAACACACAATGTCCCAGAAAATAAGACTAGGCCTGAAGCTGGTACATAAGGAATAGTCAGTAATTTTACATAAAACGCTTTGTTATTGACTCAACACAGGTGTTAGCTATGCTTTTAATGGTACCAATCTTTCAGTGCTGTTTACCTGAAAGGTTCTTACTCTACTGACTTACACAGGGTGGGGAAAAAAGATTAAGCTGGCTAGTGTAACAGGTCTTGCACCTTCAAAAAGAGCTTTCAGTAGAAAAAAAGAAAAAACATTGGAAAAAGATCAATTTTCAAAGTGAGCCATGGAAATCATAAATTCCTGTATTCTGTTTTAATGTATTTTCTACCCCAGCAAAGGCATAGATCTGTCTTGTTGAGCTGTGTAAAGAAAACCAGCTCATGTGAATGGTAGCTTTTTTAGCAATTGCTATATAAGCTCTACTTGTTAGGTTTCTAATCGCAGGCTTTCCGCTATTTTCTTTGGTTATTATGTGAGATGCATTCACAGGGATCTCAAAGAACAGTTGGAGCACTACAGATATAGGACATGCGTTCTCTGAAATTTCATTATGTATAGATTAACACCTCCAAACAGGCACCATCTCACAGAACGGCAACCAGAAGTAGAGAACAACAAGAAAGCAAATCCACAGATTTCAGCCTGAAAAATTTCCTTAGCTTAGATTCATTTTTAGAGTTGAGTTCACATACACGAAGAATTTATACCTTTAGATTTTTATTTTTTTTTTTAAAACAAGCTGTAGATCAGTCTTCTCCCTATTATTTCCCTGAAAATAAATGGAGATTTTTACCCAGTGATTAGGAACTGAAGAGACACACAAAAGCAGATTGTGCCTTCACCAACCTGCTGTGTTTTCACCGTGCAAATCACCTAGAAGTTCACAAAACTTCCACTTGCACTTTGCTGGGTGGCTGCGAGAGCCGAGAAATAACTTATCGAATAACAATATTAGCATTCACAGGCAGCTCCAGAAATTACATATACACAGAGAGCGTTAACTGCATGTCCTTTCATTTCCTCTGGATGAAATTGCTACCAAGCTACAACAAAATGTAATTAATCGGCACTGCAAACACACACATACACACACAGGCAGGACCAGCCTGCCTGACCCGCTCCCGTGCTCAACCACTTTAAGTGCACAGACCATTTAAGTGGGGCCTTTTCCTTGCCATCCCCAGCTCTGAAGTCCATCCAGAAAAAATAAGTGAATCTGAATTTAGTTTCCCCAACTGCCTTTTGTGTTCAACGTAACGCTAGTACAGCTCACATTCATCTTACGTCACCCCACAGTGTGCTCAGACAGGCAATTATTCTGTATCTGCTCCTAATGATTCAGCTAAACGTAGAGGTGGGAGAAAGATGAGGGGTTTGGTGAGCAGCAGAACCGAAGGGGCCTCGTTGCCTGTTGATTTATGTCTCAAAGTTGCCCTCCCACGCGAATTTTTGAATACCTAATAAAGGTTGATCTCCTGACTTTCCCTTGTAGAGACTACTTTTTCTCCTCTGTAATGCCTGCTATTTTCATGAAACTGGCAGAAATTAAATATATCTGAGACCTCTGTGCCTGTCAAATTTGGTTAAAATGTATTCACTGGTGTAAAAAGCCACAGAGGCAGGAGGAGAAAAAATAGGGACTGACAGACAATTCAACTATATAATCCTTGCTTCTTCAGTGAAATGGAGGGGAAGAAAAAAAGAAAAAAAAAAAAAAAAAAAAGGAGCAGCAAACCAAAACCTGGCTCCCACAACACAGGAGGAATAACAACACACCACATTTTTCCTGTGGCCAGTCATTTACACGCAAACCCTTCATTGCAAGGGTCAAAGGATGCGAAGCATCTTATAGCGAACAAGGGCAACAAAACCAACAGAAATACAAGAAGGAGGGCCAAAATAAACCAAAACCAGATTTCAATTGCCACAGGAAAACCCAAAACTCTTCCACAGCTGACAGCCGACATGCTTTGGATGAAGGTGGCGACCAGTCAGTCTATGATCACTGCTTCAGGCAGACTATGGAGAGTATATCATCAAATAAAAAAAATTTAAAGCAGCTACTGCAGGTTAACTGTGAACTCTGCACACCCAATATGGTCCAGCAATTTTACCCGGGGACTCCAGAGCCCCAAACAATTGCGCCTACCAAAACCCCACTGACAGACCTTAATTTCTGTTCACTTGTGCTAGGAATGACAGTCAGACTTGCTGGATTTCACCTCTGATCCAGCAAAGCTTTTAAGCACGTGGTTAACTCTAGGCACGTGGCGAACGCAAATGAAGGGGAGAAAAAAAAAATGCTCGTGCACTTAAAAGCTCATGATGTGTTAATCTTGCTGCTGCCTCTGGGCCTTTGTGAAGGGGAAAAAAAAACTTGAAAGGAAAAAAAACCCACCAGTTTTAATGTAAGCTTCTCTATGAATATAAAATTGGTTACTTGGAATTCTGTCATAAACCGTTACTTTTAAATATATAAAAATGTATGCCACATGAACACACTGCTTTATTCCCTCCACCTGCTGCAGATTTAAGCAGAGGATCCACTCTGTGCACGGAGGTACCATATGAAACCTCCCACCAGCAGCAAGACTCGAGCACCATTTTTTGATCACAGCAGATCGGCAGGACTGCAAAAAAGCTTTGCTGATGCTATAGAATAAAAGAAAAAAAAATCCCACTATTTGAAATCCAGGCTAGATCACAGAAGGCAGCAAGAATTTACCCCAATTTCAAAAGGATTTGCCGAACAGGCTGCTCATGCCTCGGTTCAGCTTTGTACACCTCGGCTGGGCCAAGACACGCCATCTGGTTCCCAGCAGCGCTCACTGAAGTCCGTGGGAGTTCTGCCTCCAAAGTGACAGCGTGATGTGGCCCATCGTCCTCTACAAAGCTAGCGCCTACACTTCTAATGGATGTCGTTTCAGGCAGGCATTTGAGGTAAAACAAAAAAGAAAAAAAAAAAACCAACTAAGTGAACATGGTGCTGAGGATTTGATCTGCATTCATTTGTCATCGGAGTTCCCAGAGACAAAAAGATTATCCCCATTACCCTGCAGCAATTTTGACCTATCCCCACATGAACTTTGCATTACCGTCTCTTATGTCTGCTTCGTCTTAGTGGGTACAACCCTCTCTTCCATTCACTGGTAGAGGGGAAAAGTAGATTCAGATACATTAGTAAACAGATTTAAGATGTGCAGCTCTATCATCATGCTGCAAACTTCATAAATAATCTACAAATACTTAAGCTGGCTGGAAAATTTCCAGACAATGTATTTTATACTTCTTTATTTCCAGGTAAATCTCTCAGAAAGAGAAGGTTAGCCCATACAAACATAAATCTACCCAATATAAATACATATGCTATTCTCCTATTAGATCGATTTCTAACTCTATTTGAACAGTGTAAATTATTTCAGCAAAGTATACATCGCTGCAAAACACATTATGGGATTTCTTGTATACCTAAAACCAGCCTCCGGCCAAAATGTCTTGTATGTTCCTGCTTGGACAGTTTGAAGTTAAGCTTTTTTTCTTTATTTTTTTTTTTTTAATTTATGCTGTGTCATATTCATTACTGCTTCCCATCAGTGCAGCTGACATTGGTTGTTGCATTACATATGCCAGGAGACAGACTCCTACCTCTTTATAGACTGCTGCCTACATACTACAACTGTTTATTATTCTCAATGCGCAAAGTGCCAGCTAAATCAATAGTTCAAAAGCCTTGTTCAATTCAAATGGACTTTACAAAGTACTGCACTGTAATAAACACATGCAGGCAGAATGTTTCCCCAATTGCTTACATGACACAACTCTTATCGCATAAAGCAATACAACCACCACATTTTTCTTACTATGCAGAGTCCCAGTTAAGTCAAGAATGAAATTATCCTATTAATCACAGATGAACGGAGTGTACTGGCAATGACATATAGTAAATAAAGTGATAAAAGAGAAATACAGTGACAAAAATCCTCACAGAGATCACTCCTAATGCATTAGGCACTATAGCAATTTGGACTGGTCTCCATTTCTTACTCAGCAAAATTTCGCCACATAAGTGGTTTTATAGGTTCCAGATAGTTTAAAGAGCCATCAAGACAAAAATCGTCTACTAAATTGCAATGAAAGCAATAAATAAATGCCTAGGAGGACCATTAGGTCTCCTCCGTATCCCTGCTAATGGTCCTACTTCACACAAACCGTGCTGTTGACTTGCATGATGTTTTACTGAACTAAGACCAGGACCAAAGATATTCAGCAACAGGATAAGCACTTGCACGACTGGAAAGAAGAAGCCAGGCAAAAGGGTGACACTTCCAACTTGACCAGTAATCTGGTCAGTAGGGCTTATTTATACAGAGATGATGGAAGGTCTTAAACTTTTGCCCAAAACCTTTTTACATCACTGTCTCAGCTTAATCCAAGTCCCAGCCCAGCTAAATGTTTAAAGTAAAACGGATCACTCAGATCCTTAAAACTCAAGGATTTGCTCAAATTCATTCAGGCTTTACTAAAATTCCATTCAAAATAAGAATAATAATTACCACAGGGCAATTTATCTTACTTTCTTTTTCCTGCTCTATTAGCAGAAATCAGTCAAAACAGAGCAATGGCTCCAGCTCTCTTAGAAAAGGTGGCAAAAGAGTTATCAGCCAAGGATGGTATTGTAAGTACCAGCCTGCCCACTTTCTATCAATCAGATACTACTGGCAGAGCAATACAGAAAGAGTGAGATAAGAAGGAAACATCTGTCAAGCAACATCCCAGACAGGCGAGAAAGAAGGAAAGCAGACTGGGAAAAGAACAGGATAACAACAAAAAATTACCAGCAAGTAATTTTCCCAGCGTTGTACATTCCTCTTCTCCCACCCTATGAATAGAAATTGGTCAGATAGCCCAGGTAGAGAGTTCGCAATTTGAGGCAACTGCTATTTGAGAGGATTTTTTAGTGACAGATCGTGTCTGAGGAGCAACACTTTGGCTGGTTTGACAGCTTTCAAGGCAGTTTCCCAGCACTCAAGCCACTCGAAGGAGTCATGACACTTCCCATTTACAACCTACCTGTTAGATAGCAGCAGCCAAGCTACTGCGCGCAAACCACAGCGGTGTTCCCGCTAAAGAGAAAAAACGGACTTCAAGGCTCTGGTCACTCCTGTGGGCACTTAAAGCACAAGAACAATTATGCCCTTTATACAAAACTGAACACAGAAAAGGTGGTGTTTGGAGGCCTAACAGTTGCATGCAAAAAAAAAGAAAAGCTTATTTTCTTGAGGTTGTTGTGGATAGCCATAGGAGGAGCAGGCTGTTGAGTGCAGACATTAGTTATCGTGCGACATCTTGGGGGGCAGTGGTAGTAGAGATTGAGTTGTCCAACTACAGAGAATAAATGTTGAGAGATTAAGAAAAAAAGCTAAACTTCATTTTGATGTATGTGACAAAGATAAATGCGACAGAGCTACACAAGTTTCCAAGTGATTAGCACTAATATTCTTTGCACTATCAAGCTCAAAGTTGATTTATTTGCACAAGAAGTTCTATAGGACTGATCTTGCCACAGCACAGGAAAGGCGGGTCTGATAAATTCAGAGAGCAGTGCTTGCTGCCTTTTCTTTCTTTTTTTTTTTGTCAGTGTTCTCAACTATTTAGGAGTGAATAGACTTAAAAAAAAAAAAAAAGTTAAAAAAAAAGAATGCATTAAGTCATTGCTGTCTGCTAAACTGGGGATAACATCAAATTCATGTCCCTTGCAGTGTCTTCCTTCTATCACTGGTCCTGCCTTAAACCAGCATAAACTAACTGGGGGGGGATCAACCCCAAATAAAACAAAACAAAACCCTACCCTGTCCATTGCTGAGTTTTCTCCAAATTTGTTTTGGGTTAGGACACACAGGCTGGAATCTCTTACAAGTATCACTCTGACCACTTATGCATATAAATAGACTAATTTATGCACTACAGAGGATTTTTTTCTTTTTTTTTCAGTTTATAAGGAAACACTGTCAGGATCTTTGTAAATACTAGAAGACAAGACATTTTGATTTCAAGATGGTAAAAAGAAAAAAACAACAAAACATTAAGTATACCTAATTTGAACTCTCAACTCACCCATACTGCAATTCAAAAACCAAAACCCACAAGAGTTTCAAGCTAGGGTTGAGTAAGATTTCATGCTTATCCAAGTCAAAGACATAAAATTCTCAAATGTATGTTTTGGAAAGACGGGATACAGGGTTATCAGCTCTTTCACTTTTATTGCTAGTCCCATGGTAGCACATTTCTTAGCAGGATGCTTTTTTTTAGTTTGTTTTACAAGTAAGTTTCTGGGCCTCACATTAATGGAGATAAAAAAACCAAACAAATCAAACCAAACTAACAACTTTAGAGCTTTGTATACCTTTGAGCATTTGAAAGACCATCTTTCTAGTTTCTTCTGAGGGCCGATGCCATAATGTTTTGATGAGGATCTATTAAATACCTGGTTACCAGTGCTGGGATGGGTGGATTCCTGTCCTTATCCAGATAATGCCTGCTTTACTCATCTCCATTTTTGCTGTGCCATCACTTGGGTAAAAAGAAGTGCTTTTCTTGGACATCAAAGGAAAGACAGCAGCTGGTTTTCAATGTGACAATATCCCAGGGTGCACCCATGGCTGTGAAACCACCAACCCGGGATCTGAGACATGAGCTTGCTTAAGAGTTTGGGAGTGCAGTAAACCACAGATTGCTCCATCAAACACTCATTCCTCAGAGTTTAGTGGATATGGATTGCTCCAATGTTTTCTACATGAGGGATTTGCCTATTTTGATCCATTTTCCCCAAAAGGCAGCTGCTAGGAAATAAAACATCAATTCAGAAATCCTCCCTGCCCCACTCCGACCCCTAACCTCTCCCCTCGCAGGGGGCAAAAGGAAGGCAATATGGCAGCAGAGAAAGCCCTGCGTCCGTGGGTCCTTCCCCCGGCGTTAGGCTGTGTTATGGGAAGTGACAGTGTTTATTTTCCATTAGGAGGAAGTGCATAGCTGTCCATGGAAGGAATTAATTGCTTTCATTTGATTACCTAAAGGCTGACCACCTCTGGGTACAATCAGCATTGTTTTCCTCTCTTGATGTAAACAAGAAAGTAATTGAAAACCTAATGTGCACCCAGCAGTAAAAAAACAAGAAAGAAGGACCAGGCCTGTAGCAGCACACTTTAGCCGGTCTTATACTTTCCAATTACTAGAGATAAAGGATTTAACATTTTAAAACAAAGGAGAAATTATCTTACAAATTGGGGTGACCTCAGTTACCAATTTGGCATTATGTTCTTGAATCTGTCTGAATAAGTCCATCATTCTCAGACCAACAGAGTCGTGTTTAACTGTAGACAAGTTGCAAAAAAATACTTCAAAGCTCAACCCAGACTCTTGCTCACTTGCAACTCAGGCAGGCTGAGTGGAGACTCATGCCTGCACCTGATAAAAGGTAAATTCACAAGATTTTCAAAACTTCCATCCAATTTGTACAAAGGAAATTACATTAAGGCCCTGATGAATTGTAAATTATATAGGGGCTGCTGTGGGGCATTAGCCATGAAAACCTGTATAAACTGACAATGAAACATACTCATTGCAATAAAAAGAGCAAAACAGTAAGGTGAGAAACCCAGCTCCATTTCCTTCCGGGCCCCCATCACATAACATATTGCCCAGTCAAATTAAATCGCAAATTTAAATGGCTGTTTCACGTCATAATCTAAGAGAAGGAAACCCATTTATGAAGAAAATAGAGATTTTGCACAAAAACCCAGAAGTATTTACTGACAAACATTATTTATTCATTCAAGGAACTTATCATGTATAGATACAGTATCTCAGTACTGCCGTCCCATCTACTGGACAATAAATTTTCAGTGCAACGGGAGAACTATGAAAAAATTCTCACATGGAGATTTCTTGGGAAAAAGGCAAGATTGTGTCTGGATTTGCAGATAATGTTTGAGCACAGATTGGGTAACAGCAAAAAAACCCGAACCACCCTTATTTTATTGTCTCATCAGTCAGCCAGACGGATAGGATCTCTCGACATCTTCTGTTCTGGATGCTCTTCTTGAGCATCAACAAGGTCAGCATACAAAACATAGGCCAAGGGCACATGACTCAATGTTTTGCAATACAGCAAATTCAACAAGAAAACATCGAAGATAAATTATCATCCAACTAGACCATATTTATTTGTTTTCATTACAGCTTAGACTGGCCAGGCTGAAGGAGTTCTTTCTGCAGGCACTTAAGTCCTAATACACCAGTGCAGTGTGGACATGGTGGGAAGAGGGTGTTTTGTCTTGAAAAGAACATACAGAGATGCAAAGGGAAGGGCGGGAAGACAACCTTCATCACAGGAAAGGTAAACACAAAGTCAGTGCCACCACATTTACACAGTCCAGTGGGAAATGGGAATTTTTGTTCCACCAAAGTAACTGTTAGCACAACACACTCTATGCAGTGCTGCTGAGGTTTCAGGCACCGAATTATCACAAAGTTGTGAGCCAACTAGAGAGAGCCCAGATGAGAGCAACAAGAATGATCCAAGTTCCAAATGCTATAACCTACAAGTAGCAAAAGGGGGAAGAACTGGGGTTGCTGGGATGATCTGGAGAGTAGATGGCCAAGGGAAGCTTCAACATCTTCAAATACAGAAAAGGCTGCTGCAAAAAGAGGAGAATAATATGTTCTCCATGTCCAGAGTGAGAGGAATGCACAATTCACATAACTAGACATATTTAATGGCCGATGTCTGACTTGCATGTTACAAGTGTCATAGGTAAGCATAGAGGTCAGATCACAGTAAACACTGAGTTTCCTTATGGTCCCTTACTTAGAGCATCTCCTGTAGCTCTAGTTCATATGTAGAAGCATGAAGTCAAATGCTGCAGTCCAAGGAAAGGCTGCTGTACTATAAAATAGGAATAACGGCATCAGAAGAGGGTAGTGTTTAGGTTTGGTAGCTTAGTAGATGTAGGGAGGCATCTATGATGCAGGCAGACTGCAAGAGGAAGGGAAGAAGTAATTACTCAACTGCAGCTCAAAGATTTTCGTATTTTATAGGACACGATTCAGAAGGAGGTGAAAAGTTACAGTAGGTACTAATACCTTCTGGTTCATGATGGCACGGGCATTTTTCCTGTTAGGAAACAAACAGACCTGGGAGCTGGATCTCTACAAAGCTGCAGATAAACTCTCTACAAACCTCATAGACCAAAATATAGATTAAGAGGAGGAGGAAGAGGAATGCATAGTACCCAAATGGTGACTGAGATCTGAACATGCTGTCACATACACAAGACATAAGAACAACAGGTCAACAGTAAATAAGTTTTTCTCCTTCATAATTATTAAGGTGGTCTGGTTATTAATTTGTAACACAGATGAATGCAGAGTCTGATCTGAAAACGTTTTCACGGTTGCTGAAGTAGTAACCATGGACAGGACAGCTGTGTTATTGCACATGCTATGGCAAGTACATACATCATATTTCACCTAGCGTGATTGTTCACAGTTCCATCCAACACTGTTCTCCTGCCAACATTAATTTTTTTGCCAGTTCTTTTTCCTCAGCTGATTTATTCACCCCAAAGCCAGATCCTCTAGCTAAAACAGAATCAAAGTGAAATCATCTGGTTCTCCCATGTCAACAGCTGTACATTCCAGTTTTGCTGGGGAAGGAGGAGAGAAAAAACGCCGCTGTTATCTGCTAAAAGTGAGACACCTTACAGATAAGAAACACCTTCAACAAGCATGGCTAAGTCCCTTATACTTTCTGGAAAACAATCTAGTGACAGGTCAGTAAATCAATTTTTTCTTCATGGAGGTCAATACTGAGCAGTGTAGGATTCGTATAGGCAATCAGGTAGTTGATTAGGTGCAGTGGTGATCACTAATCACTAATGCTTAGGCTATTTACCTTTAAGTGACTGCTTAGGGAGAGTTGCAAATGCTCTCTTGTTGGAAGGAATCAGAGTAAACTTTTTAAAAAATACCCTTCTGACACCCTACACTTGGAACTTTGAATAAAAATATTTTATATATTTTACGTTTGAAATGCCAAGATGAAATAGATTTTCATTCCTCTCTGGACCAGGAATTCAGAGAGGCAGAGAGAGGTAATATTTTAGTAGACCAATATGATCAGAAGAAAAAGAAATGGGCAAACTCTGAGGCATAAGTTATATGAATATATTCAAGGTTTACCTCACTTATACCCCTGTAGAGTAGCAAGGTTGTAGGCATCCCAGTTTAACAAACCAAGCTATTGCTGAGGTACAAGTAGCACCCTCTGAAACAGGTCTGTGTTGCAGCTGCATTCAAAAGCGGATAAACTGAGGCACAGGAAGTTAAATTTTTCTGCACAGATCACAGATACTGTTGTGACATATGACATGGAAACCTGACCTCGAGCGCTGGCCTAGGAACACGAGCCAAGAACTTAGGAAGGGTTTGGTACGGCTCTCAGCACTCAGGCACTTACGCGAAAGGACCTCTTCACCTTCAGAGGAGAATTACAGTTTTAGGTAATGAGTGTGTCCAATTTCTGCTGAAGTCTGTTACACACAAATAAATGACCCCTTTAGTTCCACACACAGACTGGAAAGAGTTTAAAATAAAAGAAGCGGGTTGATGAAAGGAAGAAGAGGAGACAAAGGCCACCCCGTAGCATGAGGAAACAGAACAGTTAAGTTTTACAAGCTCCTTTTTCACCTGCACCCACCCCACTATTAATGACCGTGCTTTACTTTCCTTAAGGAGTGGGCCCAAGGCTTGTGTATCAGTTTTTACAACCTGTTTTTAATGTGGAAAGATAATAACTGTGCAAAATGGAGCAGACTGTATAAAAATTCTCTCTGCAAATGTGATTACACATAAAACCCATAAAAATTGTACAAAGCGATAGATGAACCAAAACTGAACAGCTGTAGTTTTTCATTA
>NW_008824544.1:1448587-1490088 GCF_000699105.1 Pygoscelis adeliae | reverse complement strand
GAAAATGACTTCAATTTTTTTAATCTTCTGGACTTAATTGAATTATACATCTGCTGAGAATTTAAAATTTCAGAAGGAATATCACATTTCTGCTAAATTGAATTCTATATTGCTGAAATGAAGAACCGTCTGTGAAATATTAGCAATAAGGTTGATATATTTCAATAAACCCCTAGCAGTATAGTTCAAAATAATGTGGCACAGTTATATATATATTCTCTCTCTATATATAAAAGTTATTACAACTAAGATCATTGGTAATCTCAAGACATTTTTAGACCCAGAGGACAAATTGAATGAAGTATCATGGCTTTTATGTTTACTTTAGGGATGATTTTAGACAAATAAATTAATGATTTAACCACTTTGTGGCTGCTGCAGAACCACTTCTTGCACTGCTCTAGTCTATCTTGTAAAATGTTTTTACTTCTGAAGAAGCCAAAAAAACCCTCAAACCATGAAGTGCTCCAGTTCTAATGCAGTTGGAGAGTTCAATATGGTCTAGGGGAAAAAATAGAAATAAAATGTACTTGAGCAGTTCTCAACCAGTATAGCACACAGATGAAAATGAAAGGATGGACTTTACAGATTGCACACAGTTTTGGATATGGCGTTAAGCACTATCACAAAAACCTTTTTTGATAGATGTATCTAGTTACTTTATAGTGTGAAGAAGCCATCTTAAAACTGCTTAGTTTTATTTAAGAGAGACATAACACAGAAAAATGGAGAAGACAAATTAAGACCGCAGTGAGAGATTAACCACATACTTAGGTGACAGCAATAATCTCCTGGGTCCACTTGAATTAAATGCTGCATCTGCTGGCAAACAGGCCCTGGCCCTTGGTGCCTCTCCGTCACAACCAGCCACTTTGGTACTACAAAGACCTCAGAGCTAATGGTTTTCATGCAATCTTGATAAACCAGACTGAACTGAGCCGCAGAGGGTTTACTTAAAATACTGCAGCTGACCAGTTCAACCCTGCAAGAACATTTGGGTCCAGGAATTACCTCCTTCCTTGTAATTTCAGAGGAAGCACCCCATGGTGTTGTAGGCTGCAGGGGGAGCGTCCCCAACATGGGCACGTCTGTGCCTGGGGCCAAAGCACTGCCCCTTTGGGGCAATTCAGTACATGGCCTGATTCAACAGGCAAGACACACACCAATTTAACTAAAGATTTTATGATCTTACGGGTATCAGCTGAATAAATTCAGCTCCTACCCTGCATACTGCTGTCTGCAACCCCCATAAACATGTAGGAAACTGGGTTAAAACACCACCCCCCCCCAAATGCTAGGTTATCTGCAGTGCGACAGTATGTCTGCTACGAACAGCCTGAATTGCGACACATCTTATAAAACACGCTGGCCAAAACCCAGTTCTCTTATCATGTAGTGTGTTTAAATAGATGTCGTCACTAAAAGACTTGTGTTTACTTGCTGAAGAAAAGGCAAACAAGTAATGTAAGATGTTGCCAACGTTATGGTTAAACACTCCACTTTTTTTCAAAAGGGCCAGAGAAGTTTGCTAAATGCTTCCCGAAGACACACATGCACCAAAAAGAAATTGCTATTGCAACAGAACGACTTAATTAATAAACATTGATTGTGCTCATTGACTGCTGCAAATTATATTAAATATTAACAACAACATTTTGTATATTTTATATTACTCATGAAAGTTTTATACCTTTGCCCTACAGCAGCCATAGATTTTATGTAAGCTTGCAACAAAAGTGACAAACTATTAAGCAGTACGGAGCACTTCTATAAATATTAGGTGCACATTATTATATACAGATATAATGCCTTTACTTATATCTATCTGTACAAGAAGGTCATTTTCAAAACTAACAGACTTCAAGTCAGGAGTTTTTGCCTTGTGACGGCAGTGATAGCAACTCCTTCTGAAACTCCCAGGTCGTGCAGTAGCAGAGTCATTGGGTACTGATATTGCCGCCAGGTTCATCACCTCTGAGATACCAGATCTGGCTTCGTTTTGTCTTATCTGGTACTATTACGTCTTTATTGGTCAGGGGTATGGCAAACCACTTGTGTGATGGCTACACATCTGGTTACGCATTAGGGACAGTCGCCTTTTGGTCATTTTGCAGGAAGGCACCGCACCGTCCTTGGATGGATAAGAAAATATCATCAAAATATTAATTTTGGACAGTGGCTCCCCACCTCTATACTTTTCATTAAAAAGCACTTAAAGTATTTCTGCAAACAGCATGGCTTAATGCATCCGCCTCTAGAGAGGAAGGTAACAGCTGTTTAACAGTGCACAGCCACGCGATATAAAAAGAGTTTACAACAGCAAGAGTAGAAAAATACTGTATCTAATCCAAACTGTAAGGGAACTGAGATAGGAAATTCATTATCCATTCTGGAATGTCGCCAGGACATTGCAAGCACGCGTGTGTGTGTGTCAGTGCATTAGACACCCACCCTCTTACCAAAATAAAGAGGAATTTTATCGATTACACGTGATCAGGTCTTAAAGCATTCACATCCTAGAGACTGACAGCTGAATGGAGTGTTCTTGTTCCTATTATCTTAGCCTTTTTTAATGGCAGCGATTGGAGAAGTTGTGCTGTCAACATGATTTTTAGCATCTACAGTTCCAAAGGGGTAGTGTTAATGGAGAAATAGTGGCATCCAGGTTTTATTAATTATTCTGGAAAAGCAATTTAGAGGATGGGACATCTGCAGATGATGATACCTCATTTAAGACTGTCTTCGTAAAAGGAAGGTTTCTCTCTTCTCTCTATTCCCTCCAACGTCTCCCACCCCTAAACAATTCTTTCTCTTCATCTGTCTTTAAAAAAAAAAAAAATTAAAAATATAATAGAGACTAAAGAATTCAAAACATTCTAACCTAAGGAGGAAATTATATAAATTAAAGTTTTATCTAATGGGCACAGATCAGAGTCGAAAGCATTTTCTTTTTCTTTAAACAGAAAGCAATATAAAAACTTTAAAAATCAGACATGAAAGATTTTGAAAGGCTCAGGTAACCATTCAAAGGATATTACTGACTTTGGATCTTGGCTTTAAGTAAAATATAAGCTACTCTCTTGTTTTAAATCACACTCCTTATCATGGTACTAATTCTCCAAAAAGCAGTTTTAATGTGACATCCTCATTAGAGATGTGACAAACCTAGGTCTTGGCGATGGGGAGCAGCACCTTGAGCACTTCTGAAAGCCTGACTTCAGTATGAAACAACCGGCTGCTCCCCAGCACGACAGCTCGAAGGGCCATTGCCACAGCAAGCTGCAGGCCACGTGCATCTAATTTCATGCTTATGGTGACCAATTTGAGTTTTTATTTTCCTGCGCTTCATTTCACAACCTGAACATTAGGGACCATTTGAGCCCTATTGTCTATCACCGTCAAAATTTTGGCAGAGACAATTACACATGACTTTTCCAATTAGGTTACATCATTTCACAAGTTAACAGAGACAAAAAAAAAAAAAAAAAAAAAATCTTATAGCCCTGCAAAAATTCTTCCCCCTGCAAAAAAAATACAACCAAAAAACCCCCACAAACCCAAACCCTGTGTCCATTTCTGCTATTATATGTATGATTCATTGTGTCTTTTACCTACTTCCACAAAAGTATTGGAAAATATATTACTCCCTACTGCTTGAGAACTGAAGGGGAACTGTTTCATATAAGTACATGTAGCAGACCAGAGGGCATCCTCGTTCCTGGCAGAGAATTTGACAGGTTCAGTAAACTATTTATGTACCCATACGCAACACCTCCAGACACAGACAGTGAACCGAACGGATTCAACCATCTTTACTCCTGGCCTGTAAGTAAATTAAATCTGCATCTTGACCATGTTGCCTGGAAGAGGTTATTCAATTATTTACAGGGCAATAACAGGTAACTGCACTTTACAGCAGTTTGTAGACAGCTACTGTACAGTTTCGAACAAAGAAAATATGGACTGTGGCAGTCAGGATATATTAAAAAGGAGGAAAAAAAAAAGTCCTGCAAACCCAGAAGTATTTCTAACTATGTTTTTCTCCAAGGTTCCTCAAGTCCCTGTGTCACAGCTATCCTTGTCATATATTCAGCAAAACATGTAGCATCTGAAAACAGGTTATTGCTGGCATACCAACTGATATCAGAATTTGAAGTTTGACCAGTTTTAACCTTAAAGCTCATTTCAGGGGCTCAGTTTACCTCCCTGTCTCCCCTTTGCCTAACACTGATCTCCTTTTTAAGCTTTTGAGTATGTTCTTAGTTTTAAATGTCAAGAAACATGGGTATATACAGTAGAAAGAAACTGAAATCTTGAACAGGTGAGGAATTCAAGAGTCTGAAAGAATTTGGCAGGAAAGTCACTTTAAATAGTCCTTTAGCCACCTGGACGAGTCTCCTTGGATACTCTTGCTTTCTCAATTTTCCATCTTCCTTAAAGCACAGTGGAAAAAAACAGTTATTTCCTTGTATCTTCCATACTCTACCACACCTGCTTCGCTCTAAAAGTGTATTTATCATCGGAAGATACTTTGGGACCCAGTTTGCATGAAAAATTTCAAGTAAACCTATGCTATAACATCGCTTAGGCAGGTAAGTGTCCACATGTACACGTTCAAATCAACGTGCCTCTACAGCAGCCAGCTGGAACTGGCCACGCAGGGATTTGCAAAGTGCTTTGAAGAATTAACACGCTGGTATGGGATGCAAGAATTACTCACATATTAGGGCAATGGAAACTGCAAATGCCCAAAGCCACAGGAGGAGCTGAAGGTCCCCGCTGGCTTTCAGCCCAG
Source organism: Pygoscelis adeliae (assembly GCF_000699105.1). Classification (NCBI taxonomy): domain Eukaryota; kingdom Metazoa; phylum Chordata; class Aves; order Sphenisciformes; family Spheniscidae; genus Pygoscelis; species Pygoscelis adeliae. Next base: position 1,485,293 of record NW_008824544.1, on the reverse strand, counting down.
GATTCAGGGCAGGGAACCGAATCACATTAAACACAATTAGCACAGCTCTCACTTACAAGCGGGGGCTCTTTTTACTTGCTGGGGGTTGCTGGTGACCAGCAAGTTGCAAGCAAATTAGGGGTTCAGGCCTGGCTTTGGATTTTGCTAATGAGATGTATCCTTTGCTGTATGTGACCACTACCTAGTCAACATGATGCTATACACACCAGCTTGTGCATACAGCCTAGGGCTTGCCCATGCTTGGCTTTCACCAGCTAGCTCTGTAGTGAGCCATTATGGGCTTTGCCTTTCTTACCTTCAATTTTGCAGCTTTATATTCCTAAAAGTGCCACTGGCTGGTGTGAACTGTGGCTGTAATTCTGATCACAGCAGAATCTCAGCCCTGCACGTCAAGTCACCTGCCATCTCTGTATAGTGTGTTTAATTAAGGGGCATTGTGTGAAAGTAAGAGCTGGAAAAAAATAAGTTGAATTTGCCCTAATTGCACATCAAAATAAAAAATTATGCTCATTGAAAGAAATCAATGTAAAAGCCCTTTCTCTGAAGAGTGAACATGGGGCTAAATCTTTGGTCTCATTTATTTCAATCAGGAAGAGAAATGATTGTTAAACAAAGTTCCCAAAGTTCAATTTTTTTACTTCCAGATAATAACATTTCTTCATTGCTAGATGAAGTCGTGCAGGGCGTTTGAGCTTTTCCATATTACATTTCTTGGAAGGTTTATTTGCCATTCAGAGAAAATTATCACTGGCAAGAAACCATTAGTTTATTGTTTGAGAAAAAGTTTTGGGAGTTTCCAGGGTGGGATAGGTCCTCTGCTCTTGCTGACCACACAGGAAGCATCACCTCTTTTGCAGCCCCATACCTTTACATATTTAAATTCCCGTACGCTTGTCTTTTCTAGATATATTAGTGACATCCAGGGTGTTTTTCAGAATTTGAAGCAGTATTTCAAGGACTTTAAATAGTACACATTTTCCTTACCTTTGGAAAATATACACCGTCCCTTTATATCATATAAACCTCCCTCTCCTATCAGGAGAAAAAGCTTTCTGATCAGTATTTGCTTTGACAATGGAACACCAATATTAATGACCGTCCTGGTGCAGTACCTCAAAACTAACTACAATTAAGACTCCCTCAGCAGCTCCCATCATGACCAATTGATTGCAACTTTGCCAAACTCCAGCTGTTCCTGAGTGTAGTAACGCTCCTTGGTTAAACCCACTCTATTTGGAGCAATCTACTAAGTTATAAATTCAAACTTTGCAGCTCTGGAGAAGGAAAACAAGAAGTTTTACATGATATGCTATGCACCCTAATCACAAAGGCAGATGAAGCTAAAAGATGTGGTGAAGGCTTCAATGTAAAACACACACTTCTGCCCCTTTTGCCTCCCCAAAATCGTAACAATGTAAAAACATCTAAAGCCTTTGAAGGGCTTTATTTGGAAAAACTATAAAATCATGCAACAGTTAGTGAAATCATTAATTAAAACCAGGTATCATCATACCTTTTCCTTTAGTATATGATAAGCAAAAGTATTTAAGCAACCCAGTACACTGATAAAAATAATATGTTTTATTTAATAAGATATTCCTACTACTCAGGCAAGGTCCTCTATAGTGAGACATATTTCAATTCTCAATCTAGACTATTTGGGTATGATATATGACAAATAAGTGCTGAAAACACAGTAATGGATTGGACATGGAAGATAAGAGACTATGCGCAGCCACTATATTTGAACTTACTATCTTTGAAATAAGATTGCTTTATCTGCCTGGATTCACAGGACTTGGTTAAGAGCCGGGTGGGCTTACAGGTGTTAAACTAGCCACTGGCACGCTATCATGGCTTCTCCAAATGCAGAGGAAATATTTTTCTACTTCACAGCAGGAGCTGCATGCATGAAAAATCTCATGCAAATTGGATTTATCTGACTTTACTTTTCTTCTTCAGTGAAGATGTGGAAAGATGATGATTAAGCAAGCCGTTTCCTCCTACATTTTCATTCCAAATTGTTTCCACAGGCTCAAGTCTTAAATGACATGTGCCTTTTTTGGCTGGTCTAATGTTGGAGTAAGTAGATCTGTGCATGCCTCTCCACTCCCTGAAAGACTAAAATTAGGCTTCAGTGCTTCAGATTGTCTGGATGACTTAGATTCCACTTCAGCTTCTCTTTTGCATAGATAACCGTGATAATGTTTTTTTTCTAGGATGGTCTTGCTACTTTGAGTTTCTAAGACTCATCACAGAGCTAAAAGTGAACCCTTACATTCAGTCCAAGAAAGACGAGTTTAGAGAAAAAGAATAAAATGACACTTGTCTTCAGACTGTTTGGAACCTACCACTACAATTCCATTTTAGATAGAGGACAAAAAAGAAGCAGCCTCTCAAACCGCAAAACATTTTAATCTATTTGCCCTGTGGCCTGTTCATAGATGCTCGATGTTATAAATGCAGCCACACAGGACAGCCCTGATAAACAGAGGCTGCAAGCCTGCTGATGTCTATCTCTGCAAGCAACTTAAGTAGTTCTATCTTTGCTTTTCCAATATACCAACACTGATAAAAGTAGGCCTAAAAACTAAAAAGTATAATCTAATGAGGAATTTAATTTTCCTCCCTTAAACATACACAACTATGACTCTCTCTCTGAACAGAAAACAAGCTGCAATTAAAAAGCAAAAAAGGATTTGCTATTAACAAATGCTACATGAAAGTACTCTCCCTTTTAACACCCTCTCCCCCCTCCAAGAGTAAGATTTTGTACTAAAAAACTCTTCTTCCTTAAGAACATAAATAACAAAATATTATGAATTACTGGATTTTTACAACTGAGCTGTGAACACTTCAGTTCAGGAAATGAGAGCAAATATTATTTAATATTAAAACTCCCGTGCTGCTTAATGACTTAAGCCCAACTCTAGTCCTGACTTTAATTTTAAAGCATCGTATAGTCTCCACTCTGTCAGAAGTGGTGTTCATCGCTCACTCATGTACTTCACATAGAGGTACTACAGCATCTTGCTTCTTCAAAATTGAGTATCTGCCTCAAATTAGTCCTCCAGGAAGGGACATAACTACCTGCAACAGGTTAACTGGACTTTTTTTATACCCGCCTCACATTCCTAGGAAACTCCTTCCAGCTACAAAAATCCCTCCTGAAACACCGCTACTGATATAGGAACTATCACTTCTTAATTGGGAGATGTTAGTAGCTTCCTAACCTACATATATTTACTTATTTTGAAGACAGGAAACCCCCTATTTGTGTTGAAACTGCTTCTAAGTGACAAATATGATTAATCTCCAAAGGCCTTTTGCTTTTCAGTGATTTCTTTATACTCATTGCAGTTTATTTTAATTAAATTGTAATATGGACTGTGTTTAGCTGCTTTTGTACTGAGCCTAGAACAGTGGCAGATAGGTCTGTCTGGGTTTTCTGAGTCTAGCTGTTTACACAAGTATTTATAGAAGGAGACACCCCATTTATATTTCTCTTTACTATTTTTCTGAAGTACCCTTAAGCAAAAAAAATTAAAAAAAATTTACAAAATAAATATCTAATTTTAAAAAAGTTTTGGTAGAACACAAAACCGCCAAATCAGCCTCTTTGTATTAAGCTGTCTTCAGGGAATGGATTTTTGTGACTGTGAGTTACTGTTTTTAATATAGAAACATTATCATGTTAGTTATTTGTACAAAGTAATTTTGTATGAAACACTGTTTCATTCAATCCAAGTACAGTGTCCCTCGTTTCCAAAAGCCTTTTGCTCCTACCTTGTCAATGGAACTGGCATAACCATGGAAAAAACAGAACAAAACAAACCTCCACACACACCCCTACTCTGTTCTTAACCTTAAAGCACACAAAGAACTGGACTCGGTAATATTTTGGAGGACAGACTGGATTTTGACTGAGTCCACTCTAGCTGTGAAGTTAAGACCACATCAGGAACGTGCTTTCATCTTTGCAATGCCCAAGCCCCAGGCAAATGCTAATGAGTTATATCTTGATAATACTTACATTGCTATCATCCTGTTTTTCTATGCTGAACAGAGGCCCCCTAGGTATTAAACGATTTCTCCAGCGTCACACAAGATGCCTATTGCCAACCTGGGATGGGATGGGATCCCTGATTCCTATGGACTCCAAGTCCTATGTCTTGACCTCTGATCTATATATTAACCATGTGCCTTTGACTCTTTATTAGGCAGATAAGCAATTAAGCTCTGGTCCTTACAATGCAAGGAGCTGAATACAATTGAAAAACAATCAAACCAGCCAACCCTATTTGGTTATTGCTTTTGATGCTTGTTCCGGAGGACTCATGAAAGCTGGAAACTGTAAAAGGAAGGTTTGAGACATCCCTTCTCTCCCATGTTAATGTGTGGCCTGACACAATGGTTAACACATACAGAAGGACCGCTTACCAGTCATACAAAGAGCAACTGCGTGGCATTGCCTGATTTTCACTCAGCAGAAACATGGAAATCAATGAAAAAAAAAAAAAAAAAAAGAGACAATTCAAGTATTCTGCATCTCAAGAATTTGGGCAAACAGGCTTGATTCTTCTTGACTAGGGCATTTGGGAGAGTTTTCTTTACCATGAACAGGTTTCTTTTATTTGTCTCAGCTTGTTCTGCATCAAGTGAAATACTAATACCAAACAATAGCATTGGCACTGATTAATATTAATTTTAGTTTTATTCTGATACCCTTGCAAGTCTCAGTGGCTAATGAAGGTCTTTCCTGTGTAGTTGGTTTCCCCTATACTGCTTCACAAAGCTATAATAAATCATATCTCTATAGCACGGACTTTAGACATCAGAGTGTTTTAGTTGTTGTGGGGTTTTTTGTTTATTTGTTTTTTAAAACATAACAGTTAAGAGCAATTGCTGCCGGCAATCCAGAGAAAGAGAAAAACCCTCAGATTTTGGAAGCCCCAGGTCAGACCTGGGGAAGGGCCAATAGCTTCTACAGAAGAAGCAGCAGCAGCCAAGTTCAAAGCCAATATTTGAACCAGATGCTTTCTTTAGATTAAACAAGTTTGATTTAGTTCTTGTTCAGGCTTCAGATAGGTACTGCAAAAGGAACCTTTCTTTCAGTTTTCTTTCAGTTTCATCCAAAGTCAGAAATAAAAGGTCTGTATTCATGTTGGGGGAAAATCTCCAAAGCAAGCAGACACAGACTCCTGTCAAGAGATGTCTCCTTGTACCTTATTTTTGTCATGCTTGAATCTGTTTTACTTAGCTTTTGCTGTACAAAAATTAGATACATCCTTTCTAATTAATTTTTCCTGGCTTTCCACATATGCTATGGACAGACCAAGGCACTGGAAGAGAACAGGTTGAGTTCACCTAACACTTCCATGTCTAGCTTAGGGCAATAAGAGGCATCCAAGAAAGAGCTATTAATTTACTTAGATTTTAAAATTCTTTCCCAAGGTAGTAGAGACTATTCACTGCTTTTGGTTGCCATCTAACAATAGCCAAAATGACATGTTAGCCACAAGCTAAGCAAATGTGAAGTGATGTGAATAGCTTTTCAATTGTTCATTGTCTGAATAACTGCTTGATACAGCAGAACTGCAATTACAGTTGGAATTTTGCTCCGTGTCCTTTGCCTACATTTTTGTCACCATGCCCTGTTTGATCTGAACGCTTTGAGCTCTCACGCTCTGGGATTTCTGGATTCCTACCCTTCATCACTTATAACTTCACAAAAGTCAGAAAGAATTGTGTTTGGTGGAGGGAGGGTAACTTCTGAAAGGGGACAGGCAAGCCCAGCAAAATGCAACCCTGTTGTGACCCTTCGTCATTTCCTTCTTCTGTATCACTCACAAAGCTTTGTCCCAACCACTGAAAAACAGCACAGACACCTGCCTGCTTCTCAGCTGTGGTAGAAGCCATCAAAAATAGCCTGCATAGCTATGGAGAAGCCCTGGCTTTATTTTAAAGTTGAATTTGAACTATTGAAAGACTGACAGCTCTACAGCTGGAAGTTACTGGTGGAGTCCATCACTGGTACATCACGGGCAGGCAGCAGAGAAAAGCCGATGCTCGACAAGCAGCTAAAAGCCCTGACTTTTGGAGTAACCTATCCTTGGTCTCTCTTCGGAGGTAGGGAAACTTTTTTGTGATTATCAACCCCCAGGACAGGACGGAGACATTACATAATTCACAAGGGCATTACATCCAGCGTGGGTTCTCACCACCCAGCCTCTGCAAAGTTGTCTCGGATCCCATCAGCTTGTGAAACCTTTGATAGCTAAACCTCTCCAGCTGGTTTGGCTTGTGCTAGATGCAAAGGAAGATGGTTGAATTAAAACACCTTTTGCTATCAATCTCCCCAAACACCAAAATACAACTGTACGCTGTTTTTCAAAACATTACTGTTGGACTGTTAACAGTTTGAAACCAAATGTTTCATAACTCCTATTGACCAAATCATGTTTTCATACATCTCTGATAATTTCTTCCACTAGTATTTAGCACTTGTACTGCTTCCTCATCTGCTGGGAAGGCCAACGCAACATACAGTACTTGCTGCAGTTAACTTCTTTTGTGAAGTTTCTCTTTAACAAAGACCTGCTTTCAGTGGAGGCCTCTAAGCAGTCTGAAATGTAGCAATCCCATTAAATTACTTTCAGGGTCTGTTCTACCAGGATGATTTCCTGGCAGCAACCAATAAAGCAGCGATGTCTCGTCGTCTGCAGATTTTTGACGCTGACAACTGGAATCAAGTCACCTTCGGCTGGCTGGCTTCCAAATCGCTCCAAAATACGAGCGGGACGAACGACAACGCATTCCCATGCCAAGAAGAGGACAAAGCAAGGAAGGCACTGAGCTAACGCAGTGGTGGTGCTGCAACGCTGGGGTCAAAACACAAGCATTTACCAAAAGACATAAATGTCACCTCCTCGCTGGTGAACCGGTTCTCACGGGGGCACGGGTGCCAATGGGCTGTGTACGGGCAGCCTGTGCAATACCGTGGGAGGTGCCGTCTCGACTGTGGGGAGTCCATCCTATGTGACAGCTACGTCACTTCTGTGCCGCATGCCTCTTTACACCTGATCACACTTGTTGACACACGTGCCAAAACAGAGCATTTGAACAGGTGAGTAAAGGAAGAGGCCAAGTGCCTGTATAAACAAGGCTGCCAAATTGACATGCTGGATTACAGCAGGGGCTCGAGAAGTCTTTCACTGTGCATGTCCCAAGGATAAATAAAAAAATATATATGCAGTATGTATACTGCTGACACGTATTGCACTCACATGCCTGGCTGAGAACGGCACTGGGTGTCAAGGGTTGAGGTCACCTGGCGCCAAAAAACAAATAAGAAGCCAAAACCCCCCAGATCTTATGAAGCCTATTTGCTTTCATACCAACAACAGAAGAAAAGCAACCAAAAATGGATAACATCATTCCGCTTGAGACGTCCTTCTCTGTGTACTACCTGCAGTGGGTGACAGACAACTCTGCTAAAGCTGGTAATTTGATCTCAGAGAGTGTCCTGTGCATTTTCCCTGCCATTTACTAACACTCATTATTTGTAGGACAGTAACTTCCCAAATACCCAGTTCTTATGCTTTTATTAACAGTGAACAACACAGGAGTGGTGCCTTTTAGACAGAGAAGGTAATTTCTATGTATTCCCCAGTTTTGCCCATTTGGGTAAATCTGCAGAAACATGACCGTCTGCAAAGTTTTCCCCCAAATATATCATCCTCGTTTTTTCTTTTGATGCATTCTCCAAGCCCAAGCAGTATGTGCCCCTTTAAAAATGGACAAACCAGCTATGGGCTTGGTATTAACTAATACATTCAGCTTGGTTTTTCTCTGGGTGGTAAATTCCTCAATTTCTCCACATATCAAATTTCTCCATAAAAACCGAAACAAAAGGAAAAAAATCCAAAAATTAACTAAATCTGTGGGCCTAGCATACTCAAGTTATAAAAGCCAAAAATTTTAAACACCGATAAGTCATTTAGTATCTTTTTGGCAAAAGACCTTTTTACTGTGCCACCCAAATGACTGGAAAGATAAAACTACATTAAAGAAACTTTTCTTCCTTCCTCCCCCTGGATAAACAGGTTTTCAGAAAACTAGCTTTTAAAGGTTACTAGTGCTCACCTAGTAGTAGTCCTACAGAGAGGATTTAATCTGGAGATAGATTTTGCTAACATTAAAAAAACAAAACAAAACCCAAATTCACAGTCTTGCAGCGCACAGACAAAAATCATACTTCCATACCACAGATCCTGTTATTATATAGAATCATATTATAATATGATTCTCTCCATATAATCATATAATATGTTATTATATAGAATCATCGCTCAACAATTAAAACAGAAGTTTTAGAACTAGAAAGCCCACCTGACCGAAGAAGTGCATTTTCCACAGTAGCTCCATGCTATTCACCCTTGTGGGTGAAGGGAGTCTGGGACTGTGCATGTTAAAGAAATAATAACAGCAAGTAGGAATAGACTTGGGATGCCAACATCTACAGGCCTAGAATGGGAACCAGATCTGATTGTGTTGAATGCCACATAAAACATATTGCAGAGGAGTCTCCATCCTTTGCAATTTCAATGGAAAAGAAGCGAAAACCTGGAAGGGAAACAGCAAAAAAAAAAAAAAAGATGAAGACAGTTACTACGTGACACATACCAGGCAGTGGCTAAACCATGACTAGATGGAGTAAAGGCAGCTGGGATTTTAAATCATCTATATTTATTAGATCATATATTGCTAAGATTACTGTCTCATGGGAAGGAGAGGTGAGAGACGTAATAATGCCAGTGATGATTAAAAAAAAAATCCAGCTTGACATTCAGAGCCCAGGCTGAACACGCAGAGCTGGCAGTTAAAATAGGAACCTGGTGTTCCCTTACATACTGAAATTCTTGCAATAGCAGGCTAAGAAGTTTGAGTCATACTTCTTCATAGCTTCAAAAGCCTCAAGTAACTGTATTTTCCAGACACTAATACTGTACATCACAAAAATTTTAGTGCATGTGCAAACTACAAAGTGTTCCTGCAGAGCAACTCATCATAAAACACTGAAGCAAGATATTTAATTTGGCCATCCTTTAGGAGGTGATTCCTTCACATCCTGAAGCACAAATAGCCTAATTAAACCTGTAGTTTTGGTGGCCCCTCTATTAAACAGAAATGGATCCCCTCTATGAATCCAAAATGCAAATTTGAAAGCAAAACTACATTTCCTATGGGATCCCTTCCCAGCACAATGCCAAATTGTACACAGAAAGAAAATCCACAGTTTTGCTAATTTTCTGGTGCTGTTTTCCTTCCTGTGCTGCAGATATTAACTACAGCCAACCCCAGGCACTTGACTTAAAAACAGATTGAATTTAAGCCTATCCCTCTTGAAAAAAACAAACCTTCTCAGCCTGTTTTCAGAACATTAACAAAATAGGTGAAGATATCAAATAAAAAGGGCTTTTCACCTGAAATGTACTTAATGGGGCAATTTTATATAGAAAGGAAATTAGTTTTACTCGCAAGGATTTAATCCAAGCATACATGCACAATATATAGCAGGAAACTGCAATCTTCAGATATCTGATACACCTACAGAAATTCCCCCCAACTCCAAGGCCTGGCTGGGATAGCATGAGCATGTGCTGCAATATATCAACACGTCCAAGAAGCTCAGAATATTTATTTAAAAAACCTCATAATTGGCTATAAAGTTCATCTTTAAAAGATGCCACCAAAAAGCCACAAAAATAACAACACAGCTTGATATTACTTTAATTTTGATTTAACAATGTGCAGCTTGGCACAAAACCTCATTCTGATTTCACTTCAGTAGTGAAGAACTTGTCATCAGATCTCTTTCTAACCTTACTTCAATAAAATACGCTTGACATCAAGATCCATATACATTGCTTTCAATACTGCCTATAAACACGTCTCTCTGCTTTGCTTTAAATGGAACCTCGGGGTACAAAGCAATACAACACAAAAATAATTGTGCCATTTTATGGTTGTGAAAGCCGTGCAACTTTAAAAGCACAGCTCAACAAATTGGAATGATAAAAACATCTTTATTACATACAATTTTAAGATATATATTTTTTTTAAATTCATGTCCTCATGATGAAAGAGCTAATGAAGAGATGAAAGGAACACAGAGGTTATTTTCAGAGAATTAAAATGCTCAGCACGGCCCAGAGACAGCAATAATATAAAAATGTATGTCTAGGGACTTAGTAAATTCACCTAAACAGGCTGGCATCTGCATGAATGGAAACACAATTGCTTTTAATATCAAGCTGTCAGCCTGTTGTGTTTCATAACGACAAAGGAAATTCAAACAAAACAAGAGAGTTGCTTTGTAATTGCAGGGAAAGCACAAGCAAATGCTGCCTCCATTTTATTCAGTGCAAAATTGCTGGAGTTTGCATTCACAGAAGTCTTTTCCATCCTAAAGAAGTTCAAATGTTAATTAAAAAAATAATTAATAGTAAAAACACCAAAAAAATCCCACAACCTAAGATGGACCTTTGAACCAATTGCCAGTAAGACGCATTTGGTCTACACACTGCCCATGGTTGGAATCTTAGTTACTGATCCTTTTTGCCCAAGCACCATTTTTTCAGTCGTTATGTTACCAGAAGTAAAACCAAAGCCCACAGCCCTGGAGGAGAGGGCTTAGCTGAAAAGCAGCAGCTAGAAGAGGAAGGATAACTTTGTGTTTATTGCAGCAAGCTTTTCTTTTCTCCACAAGACCTGGATTACCATTTTCATTTTTGACAGAGGATTTCCATATCACCTTGGGCAAGGCACCTAATTATACTCATTCATATCATGGTAACAACTATTCCCTTTCTCTTTTGCCTCCTCTAGCCATACAGACTCACAGAAAAGCACGTGCTAGAGCATGCACGTATGCTGCCAAGCACAACAAATCCCATTGTCCACCTCCAAACCCCAATGTCATGTTTTCGGTCAGCAACTCACATCTGTACGTGCCCTCAGGGCCAGTCAGGACAACTGCTGAAATATGTGTTAGATAAACTTCTTCCTGTGTTTTTCTTGTTTTATTCTGTTTTGGTTTTGTTTTTTCCTTTTTTTTTTTTCTTTTTACCAGTTTAGTGGAATAAAGAAAGAAAAATAAAAACCAAAACCTACCAACCAAAAAAGAAAAACAAAAAGAACAAACCACTCTTGTGAGAATTTTAGCCACAGTGTCCAGTCACTAGTGTCAGCTCTGGACTCCACCTTTTAGGTGGGTAATGGCAGTCCTCCCTATGTCTCCTATGGCCATATCCCAGCCCAGCACCATGGAGTGCTGTGGGATCCTGGACTCTTCTCAAGGCCCTGCTGGTACCCACCACGCTCCCTTCAAGTGGGATGTTTTCCCTCATTCACTCGCCCTGGTGTATGAGCGTCTTACATATCTAGTCGATTCCACTGTAAAAGATAACTAAGAAACTTCTTTGAAAAAAGAATCAGAAAGTCAAAAAATCATAAATTTGATGCAAGATGATGTTCTGTCCCTCCCTGCCTTGGGCTAGACTTTTCTTAGACATAACCAAACTCCAGACTCTATCATCTTTCCTTTTCACAGCCCACTCAAGTCCAACAGATATAATTATGTGCAAATTATTTATGATTTTTAAGATGGGCAAGTCTCTGACTATGCAATCATCCTTTGAAGCACAACTGAGCTGCGTTTGCATCCAGCATCCCCCAGAGCTCTCATGAGTCGGTGGAACAACTCACCCTGCATCCTCACAGATCCTGCCCCATTTATCAATAATTTGTAGCCAGTTACACAGAAGAGCCCAGTTTCTCTTATCCCACTTGGGACAAAAGTGTTCAAGAAACGTTGATCAAATGTAGACGTGATAAAAAAAGCGACTCTGCCACTTTTACCACAATCCTCTGTACTGTTTAAATTGAAATAACTCAGATTTTCCATCTTACTTTTTTTTTTTCCAAGAGCAAGCAGCAAGAGAATCATTGTTTTGGCCTCAAGGCATTCATCAAGCCCTCTCATTTCTTTCTAGAGTTCAGCAGAGTAGCCACTTTATCTGGTGTTTGATTGGATAGATTTTTTTTTTCCCCAGGAAGATACTTCATTTTAGTGTATATGGAAGGTATATTGCACATAGAAACCAGGGGAATAGAGTAGCAAGGCACTAAATCTAGCTGCTAAAGAACATTTATTCAAAGACAACCACAAGGCTCAATCTAATTGACAATTTCTGCTCGGGGCCCATGATTAAAATACGAAGGCCGCTACAGGTAAGAACAGGAAAGAACTAGCACTGCCATTGGCAAGAGCTTGCACAATAGCTGTCATGACCAGCAGTTACCACCAATTTGCTTTTAGCACCTAGTATTAATCAAGATGTGATGAAAAAAGGCTTCAACTCAACAGCAGGGCATAGCTTAGGGGAGGAAGGTGTTAGGGAGAGCGAGCACAGGGGTTTTGTTACAAGTATCCTCTGCAATGTATGTTGGATATCCCAAATATGCACATGTAAATTGTTGGGTTTTACAACACATTTTAGGCACATTAACCCATACATTGTCTCTGTTACTGTTTTGTATAACCTTATAAATTCAATTAGATTCTTCATAAAGATTTGCTTCCCTTCGTGTCGTCTCTGTACAAAGGAGAAACTGTACACAAAAGAGTTAGGAGTCTATTTCGGTTTCTGAAGAGTTCTCTATCAATTAACCCCGACAGATGATAACTATACTATGCATTTGGTGTGACTCACTGAGTGAAGCATTTTGTGAACCCAGCAGTTGAGACAGCAAATATTTATTATTTATTTTTTCAGCCAGCAATCAGTGGAAAGGACATGTGGTACAACCACCGCATTAATGCAAGAAACTTCAAACACTTCATGCCTGCACCAATTTCATACACTAGTGGAAAAAAATCTTCGTGCCGCATGTTCTTTCTCACATGTGCATCTCTGAGTGGTGTACTTTGGTGCAAATGCTGGTGCCCCCCCAGTTTAATAATGCATCTGCCTGGACATCATCCCTGTCAAACTCCTTTTACAGGTAAAATAGCTGCAGCACAGATACTAAAGATACACCCAATCCTTCAGTCCTTCGTGAGTTGAGTCTAGCTCATTTAGATCTGAATGCACCTGACCTACTTGAAAGTGAATAACAGTATATATATTTACAAATTTTTTTAAGCAGTGAAGAACTGAGCCTTGACAAACTGCTCAAGTATTGGCCAGGGTTTCTGGCAGATTTTGAAAGCCACACTGAACTTAGTGGGGGCCACTGTCTGCTTGGGCACCTGTCTAAAAGTCACTGTAAATCACAAAAAAAACCAACCCCAACATGTAAATTAAATTGTTCTTGTATTTGTGTCTTCATTTGACAGAAAGAAATTGCAGTCAGGCATTTGGCCAGCAATTACATGAGTACAAATCTTGAAGACAGAGACTTGCATAAAGAAAAAAAAAACCCAGCAACTAATATTGCACTATTGTGGTTACAGAGTAGCTTCACTTGACCTAATTTAAAAGGTCTTTGTTGATAGACAGACATATTTATGTATTTTAAAATCTAACCTAGTCTTAGCTGGCTCAGAGCCAATGTTGGTCTGCTTTTAATGGCAGCATTGGTTTGGGAGTTAGGAGTCTCAGTCACCACTGGAATTTAACTACAGATGATCCAACCTCTTTCTACTCCAAGTATAAGTATCTGGAGCTATAACAGTTTGTGACTGTCCTTTTTATAAGATAGTTTGAGAGCTCCCTGTGTGTGACTGGAGACCAAATTGTTCTGCTCAGTACCTAAGCCATCTTTACAAGATTGATCTCTTTCCTCTGCTTGGGCTAATACAGCTACTATATATCCTAGCTACCCTAAAGGATGAGATTTAGGGGTCTGACACCTGGATTCTGCTCAGATTTATGGTTTAACATTAATTTCGATTAATGTTTGGAGAAGAAGATGGACTAAGGATGGTGAGGAGATGAGGGCAGGAGGAGAGAGACTTCCCCTCTAACTTTCCGAACCATCAACAATGAAGGCTATAAGGAAGACCTGCTGGAGGAGAGGCACCTATGCTAGGAGAAGTTTCAAAGCCCTGAGAAAATCAGGTGGAAAATGATTTATTAGCTTTATGTAGGAAGATATTCAAATAATAACTACGCCTGTCATCCTTTATTCCATCTTCAAGATACAGACCAGGGTTTTACACCTACTTTTCCATGTCTTTCCTGTGCAAAGTTAAGCCATTTAAAATAGTTTATAATTTCCTTCACTTTTAATAAGAGCTCATTTTTTAGGCAGTACAGATATCCTATTTATTCAAATTTTTCCTTAAAATGGGTTAGCTGCAAAATGTATACACAAATAATTTGTATCAAAAGACTCTTAATCAAAGCATGGAAAGTTTCCCTCTGTACTCTAACAGATGCAACTATCTTCATTCATACACATTTTTGAGAGGAAACCAATTATGTCACTGACTTACTCCCTTCTCCGAGGACCCTCTTCCCACAGCTAACAACCCTCGATAGATTATTTGAGGAAAAAGAGAGGGGGTAAGTTTGTACCCAAGGGTACTAAAGAAAGCTAGAAGGTGATTAGAGTAAGGTTTGAGAGTTCAAAGGAAAATATGTTATTTAATACCATACAAAATCATTTATATTCAAAGACCTAATTAGGAATGTATGTAATGAATCCTACCTACTCTTTACAGAGTACCATTTAATTCAAAATGTTTCAAGCTTATTTGTGGTTTTTGGAAGTGGACTGGCACTGAAATGGCAACTACAATCTCCTCTGGAAAATATGCACTATTACATTGCTGCTTACAGTCCCGCAACCTACTATAAATACCATTTATCGAATTACTGTAATTCCACATCATCTTTGAGCCTGTGTATCATGTGCATGCATATGTATGCATGACATTTAAATCTAGGAGCCAGAATTTGTTTTGTGCTTTGAAAAGTGCTACATAGCACCACCTAAGGAGTGCCCTTATATATACAAGCTTGAATATCTGTCAATGTTTCAGCAGACCATTCATGGTGGTGCAAGGAGTTATTTAGGAACCAAGGACATTCAATTTTACCTTACTTGATGACCTCACATACTACATTCACGCTACATTCACAGGGTTTCAATATCCCTGATCTGGGAAGGTCAGATAGGACGTTGCGTTGGTGCATGCTGTGACACTGCTTGCAGTTACCCATCTTGGGCATCACTGGCCAACATCTCCGGGCATCCCTCAACATTCATCTCCACCTACATTCTTCATCTCCAGGACTTGCTTCACTTTCCAGATCTTTCCTCCAGTTGTGATCTTCATCTTCTTCTTTCTAAGCCGCCTTCTCCTCCTCCTCTCCAAGACCACTTCTTTCTAGGAACATATCTTTTCAGCCTCCTCTTCTTTCTGGGGCCCCAAACTTCCCATTTACCAATCAAAACAGTCTATGTGCAGAAGGACAGGAAGTGATCAGCCTGCTAATTGATGACCAGTGTCATTCCTCTTTATTAATTGGAAGACTTAGCACGTGCCACTTTTGTTTAGTCCAGGTGTTCACAAAATCTACAACCAGCCTGTACCAGTTGCTGAGAGGAAGCAGCAGGCTTTTATGCTTGACGGTTCAAAAGTTCAAATCTGGACATTCACCCCCCACATCCCAATTATCTGCCTCATGTTAGCATTCATGATTTTTTTTTTTTTTGGCTGCAACTGTCATCAAACATATATTAACTCATCTCCTGCAAACGTTTCACTGCAAAGTCACATGGTTTGAAGCAGGAGAGTGATAAAAATCTATTTTGTATATGAATATAACACTTGTTTACAGATTACATGTATATTGATAAGATTGTTATTCTCTCCTATTTTTATTAAGAGGTGTAAGGCAGACACTAATCTACTGATTTATGAGTATCAGCCCTATGCATTAACTCTCCCTCTGCTAGATAACCTGTTGAGCTGCTGCTACATTTCATAAGAATCCCCACAAGACAGCAAGCATAACTCATAAGCTAGATACACCCCCCACCCCCCCCAAATACCAAACACATTTAATCATGCCCACAAATATTAGCTTTAGCTTTATGTAAGCCTTAAATGAGCATACAAATCTTACTATCACTATTTGAAGTCTAAAACACTGGCAAGATTCCCAAGTAAGCCACTGTGATTTTGGAGAACACCAGGAAATTCAAGCAAAGCAGTAAAACTCAGCCTGCCCCAAACAATCAAATATGTTCCTTTGCCAAACAAAAGTTCACAGAAAGTTAAACACAGTTTTAGAAACAATTGAGATTCACAGAGAAGGAATGGCAAGAGAGGTTCAAAACATAATGAAAACATACCTTCCCAAACTGGGGGTCTATTTCTGTCTTGATATGCCAGTATGGAACTCAATCATCAACACTCTTTGAAGTCAAGAACAGTTAAAGGTGGCTAGTACCTTGAAGGAGATGCCTTAACAACAACTGGATTAAAAACTTCCCAACCAATGTCTTAATTTTAGACTGTGCAGATCAGAAAAAACCTCCAGTGCTCGGGCTAATCTCAGGATGTAGGCAAAAGGCCAGACTCTCTTAGGAGCTCAAATTCCAAAAAATGAGAGCACAAAGGATTTTTGAAGCACTAGCCATCACTTCTCCTGTCTCAGCAAGTGCCACTGAGCAAGAGAATCATTTGAAAACTTGGCTATAGAACTCTCATTTTCATTTTGTTTCTTTTAAACAAATAGTTCAGCCTAACAATCTCCAGGACAAACACAGCTAAACAAAAAAGATCCCCACTCAGCACTCACTGATTATTAAGCCTTTGGTTTGGCGTAGAGTCTTCTTTGACAAATGAAAACATAAATACATTGTCTTCATACATAATTTGGGGACACGCAGCTAAGATTGATTAGTACTGGTATGAAGTCTTAAAAATAACAGGTCTTTAAAACAGCAAGCCATAAGCATGAGAATATAAAAGAACTAGAGTTAAACTATTTTAAGTGACTTAAAATCTTTCCCTGAAGCACACTGTCAGAAAC
The DNA here is from genome assembly GCF_000699105.1 of Pygoscelis adeliae. NCBI lineage: Eukaryota > Metazoa > Chordata > Aves > Sphenisciformes > Spheniscidae > Pygoscelis > Pygoscelis adeliae. The sequence goes on along the minus strand of NW_008824544.1, from coordinate 1,468,239 downwards.
CTTCGCAAGCTGATGTCTTCTGTGGGTGTTGGGCAGGAGTTCTACTTAGTTTCTAGAGTATGCATTTAAAAGGACATGAAAATTTGGCCCCCAAACAGGACTGATGCTTCCATTTGGAGACAAGAAACATTTATATCACAAGTAGTCCAGACTGAGGGGGAAATATCACAGCTGAAGCAGAAGTGAACATCTGGTCAGAAGTTCATGCGGAATTTAGAAGAGTAATTTCTGTTACCTTGTGAGGTCAGAAATCTTTGTGCAGTTCCTGTTTCAAAAGATCATGGACTGACAAGCACAAAAGAAATGTAGGTCTCAAAGCAAGTCCTAAGATTGTGCAATAATCTTACCATAGACATAAAGAAAACCCCACTATGTGATTCTATATATATTAAAAAAAATACTAGCAAATTTGTGCGTTTTTACCTTGTGACTGAACAAAAGGTTATTCACCTTAAAAGTCTTTGTGTACATGTGAGCACCTGTGCCTTTCCCGGTTTGTTTATAGACTAGAAATTTCCATTCACATAATCATTTTTCCCAGAGTCAAGGAAATTTGTAACTATGAAAACTGGCAGCACTGGATTAATTGTCTATACTCTTAAAGATTCCCAACACCAGGATGATGTACAGCACCATATTGCCCTATGAAACAAATATCAAACTTATAATAAAGGGCCTTAGGTTATTACTTCTGTTCTCCCACCCTGCCATTGACAACACTGCATAGAAAACTAAAGTTCGTGGTTTATATTGTTGCTCTCTCAAACCAAAAAAATCAGGAATTGAAGACTTGCAGGGGGGGGGGGATTTTTCCCAACCTTACCAACCATGTTTGTGTAAAGGTTTGATTCTGTTTGAAGGCAAGAGTTGTACTTTTTCTACAGGTGGTAAAGAGGGAATGTTGAAAATCAGCTATTTGCAAAGAAAGAATGTAAAGCTGCAAAGTAGCAGGAGTTTATTGGGGTAACTAAGTTAAGGATCATTCCTGCAGTTTGACTCAGTTCACCACAAGCTTAAGAACCACTCAAAGGTTCAACTCAGGTTTTGATGCTCATGCAACAAAAACCCTCAAATTTGACATTTACAGACCTAAATTGACTATTGCGGGTTTCAAAATGAAGTGAACATCATAGTGCCTTCCCACCCTCTTTAGGAAGCAGATGTGTAAGTATAGTCACACACAAATGTTAGCTTAATCCCTCCCACCTTTTTTGAACTTCTTGCCCAGTTTCTGAGATGCTTGGCAAGGAGGTGGTAATCTCAAAAATACTAAAATGTCTTAAGCCTCCTGAAAATAAGCAGTCAAGTAAAGTCAGAGAGCATCTCAGGTACACCGCTTCAGACAAGGACACTTATAATCCTCACCAAAAAAAACCCAACAAGAACCAAAACCTCAAAAAAAACCCCAAACCAAAATAAAACCCACCCCAAAACAAATGAAATAATAATAAAGAGAAAAAAAGAAAAGGAAAAAAAAAAACCACCACCCCCCCAACAATAACACGGAAGCAACCAGAAATATAGAAAAAAAAAACCAAACCAGGACAGCCCTTCCCTCCCTAGTCTGAATCTACATCTGATTCAGCACAAGAGGATCCAGCGAAGGCAAACCCCAAACAAATAAAACAGACTTCAAGGGTTCCAGCTCTTCCAGAATAAATTTTTCATCCTTTATATGCAATGATAATGTAGAGGAAAATAACTGGCAATCCCAAACGAATAAAGCTTTTCTTAAAAAAAAAAAAAAAAAAGAAAAGAGAGAGAGAGAGAGAAAGAAAGAAAAGAAAATCAAAACTGGTCCAAGTTATATCAAGGCTTGCTATGCATGTAACGCAATTCTCCATCTATATATTTCCAGGTGTACTATCCAACTTCAGAATGTTTGAATTACAACATACAAAAGATCTTATGATCTTGAAATCTTCAGGAGCCTGTCTTTTCTGGTCAGTCTAATCTAATCCTTTACCTCAGGAATATGTCCGAGTTTACTTTGATCACCATTGCATCAAGGTCCCAGGAATTAAATGAGAATTTTGTTACATTAAACCAAAGTTGTTTATAATCAACCATGCACAAGCTGTTAGTATGGCTAGCTGCCACACAAATCAAGGTTAAAACAGGCCATGCTTACAGCTGAAATATAACTAATATGACATTATTCTTTCAGACATTTGGTTAGGCTGACAAATTTGTAACTCTGTAATTTACACAATGTCCCCATGACATGTGGCAGTACTGCTATTGTGTACAGAGATTTTTATCCTGGGAAGGAGGGGGAGGAAGTCTACATTTTCCTAATGCAAATCTTTCCCATAACAATTTCAGAATGCATGCTGGCTTGCTAAAGTATACAATTTACTTATTTGAGATTACACAAAGTTCAAATGGTGACGGATAATTATTTTAATGCAATGCAAAATTACCCTGTGGAACTCATCGGTCCAGAAAGTGGTGAGGATATCATATATAATGCTGTTAAATAAAAGTATATGTTTTAGTAAGACAAGGCTTGAAAGATTTGTTCTCTCTTTTGACTCATGCATTGCATCAATAAAGTAAATGCTGTTAGAATTCAGTGTTAGGAAAAAAATTCAATTAGTAGGATTTTAACACTCTTGTATAACACAGGAATTGTCTCATGGGATCAGATGGGAGTTTGTTTTACATGACCTTCCATCCCTAAGAGGTACAAAAAGCCTACATGGATAGGGATTTGTTGCCAAATAAGGAAAGATGCTTCTTGACCTTAGATAGTAGTTGGCCAAAGCATGAGGACTTATATCCTTCCCCATCCATTTTAATCCTATCTAATTGTAGATGTTCTCATCATCCATAATTTTTTTCTTTTTCCCAATTTTAAGCATTTGGCCTCCATGGTATCTACTGGCACAGTATGCCGTGAGCTAATTGTCATGTGGGTTATCGGTTTCAAATCTCTTGCAAGATTTTTTTTCCCCTTCGTGTTATAACAAAATTCGAACAACAAAAGCCTAAATCACCATTTCTGAGAAGTGCTTGCTATTCTGTACAACTCTTTGCTTCCGTAATTAAACACTCCTCATAAGGAAGTCCTTCTAGGTCTGAAATTATTAGCTAACTATTGCCGGAACCCCTCGGTTAAAGCACATTTTTTATCATCTTCCTGAAGGAATTCAAAATTGGCTGCTACTACTGAGAAGATACAAAGATACCATATATAGGTAACTGCTCTGTTCCAGATCATCACATCTTAAGAAACCGTCACACATACTGATTATACAGCTTCCTCCCTGCAAAGCTGGTTTTATTCAGTAGTGCCCCACTAAGCTTCCAGTTGCTGAAGAAAGATAAAATGCCCAAACCTTTGCTGCTGAACTAGTTCTGCTTTCCCATCCCACTTTCACCATGTAGATTTGTGCAAACTTCCTGTGTGGTCTGACTGCTGTGGTGCATTATAAGAACAAATTTGGGGGGGGGGGGATAAATGCAGAACTCATTCTTTCCTCCAAATTTTTATGTTTTGTGATGTTGCAACCTGGAGCCCAACATTGTTTCATATCCGAATCACAAGCTCACTGTATACATGGCTCATTTTAATCAACAGAGCTTGTTTTCCCCCTGTTGTTATGGACTGTATTTTCATAATATCTGCTTAAATTTAATCCATAACCTGAATTGCCAATACACAAAGTACAATCAACCCTGTAATAACTTGCAGAGAGTTTAATGGGAAAACAAGGCAATGATCAGTACAGTCAGATTAATACAGGTACACGGTACATTCAAGCTAGGCTTCTGTACATTACAGGACATTTTGTTTTAAGATGGTTTATTTTTCTTAAACAGTGACTATGATGTTTTTTCTGGAAATTAACTGAAGTCCTTTCCTAGGACTTTTCTGCTATGATGCCTGCCCAGTAAACATCTGTAACTGTAGCAAAAATAACTCTGGCAACAGTAACTTCTTATCTGCATGTAAATAGGATGAAGTTATACCTCCTGGACTTGGACCTGCAGCTTCATCCGTGCTCATTCTTCTTGTTGCCTTTACTCAACCACATCAATGTGAACAACATGAATTTTCTTTGCAGTGGATCAAAGTCTTTGTGCTATTTTGTCACTGTAAGAGTAATTACCTATTTTTGCTGTTGGACACGCTGCTGTGCATGGTTGTACAATATCTACAGATAAGATAGAGAAGAAAGGATGTAAAGTGCAATAACTGCATCCCTGACTCATACCAATAGAAAAATTCGGATTGTGGTTTACTATAGAAAATATTGCTAGAGAGGATATTTTTAACTTAGAGGACCTCTTAATAAGAGAGTAACTTGCTTTTTCTCTGGGGTGTGGGGGTGGCGAACTGAGAGTGCTTTTAAATTCTTCTTATGAGAAGGAGGAGAGTAAAGATGTAAGAGAAGACCTCAAAGTCCACATAAAATAGCGATCTAGCCAGTTTTGAGGCATCATGCAATAAGACTCTACAGTTGCACTTATAAGACCTGCGCGCATGATGTAAGAGCTCATTAACCACAGAATTTAATGAACGTCATGGCAAAAAGAGCAGCTTACTGCCCACAGATGTAGCTGCAACTCTCAGCAAACAGCACGGAGATCTGAACTCAGTCTAAGAGCAGTCCCAGAGCTATATGTGGGAACCATGCTGTTCTGGGTTAAAAATACAAATTGCTTTTGCAGAAATTAAAAACAAAACAAAACAAAACAAAAAAACCTTTGCAAAAATCGGGGAACTTTCAGCTCAAATGGGTAGCAAAAACCTTCCCAAAACAAAAAAACCAGTTACTCTACAATATAGCAAGTTTAGTTTCTCCTATCACCACTTTCTAATGATTTAAAGTCAGTATGCAACTAGTTTACACAGCTTGTCTGCAACCTAGGATGTCATAGGTTTAGGTTTGTTAATAGATTATGCTAAATTTATTAGTCTACTTGAATGCTGACTAAAGAGCAAAGAGCTAGGTCATTGTTTCTTTTAAATACAGGAAAAATAACTAGAAAATTAAAACTGAATGTAACCTTATTCCCAAGAGCTTTTTAGAGTCCAGACTTCAGACAGAGTAATACTGGGCATCAACAGGCTGGAATTAATTAATACAGTAAGTGCTCTAACCAAGACATTTTTTCTCCTATTAGATCCAGAAACTTTATGTACAAAAAGAAAGATGTCAAGTTTTCTGCAAAACACATGGGGCCCAACTCCCAGTTGCTCTAAGTCAGTAGATCTTGCTCAATGGAGCTTTGTCAGTTTGTGTCAGCTGGAAATCTAACCCCAAAAGTCACACAAAAGACCCTGCCAATTAATTCCTGTTGGAGTCAATGTAAGTTTACATCAGTGTTTAAATACTTTTCTCCCCATAACCCCATTTGCGGCCTTTAATACCTATCTCCCCTTTCCAAGCCCATAATTCTTCCCAGGCTACATAAATCCTTTATTTTGGCATGTCCAGCCAAAACTCGACCCCAGTCAACAACATTTTGCAACTCTTGGCATGGTCACTTTTTCCAACAAAGGAGAAGTCCAAGGGCTACAGGGACACTCACCAGCCTCAGCAGCAACAGCTACTGGTGGGACTGAAATTCTTCTCTATGACCACACCAGGGCAGAAAGGATGCCCAGCTGAAGTGCCAAGTTCACAAACATGCCCAGCAGCTCTACTGACAGGGCATGTTAAAAATTAAGGCTCAAATACATAACTGGGATCACAGACCCAGTACTTCTTGAAGGAAGTTGCATGGAAAGCCATGCAAACCTCCCAGGGACTAGAAACCACCTCTGATTAATATGCAGTAACCCCTTGCTTGTTTAAAGCAAAGATTAATTACAGCCTAAGAGATTGAGAAGTGAAATTCATCCTGCAAATGCTTGAAGGTGAATTTAGTTACTATTTGCAGAATCAGGTAGTCTCAGTTTGAAATCTGCCATCCTCCTGGTTCAGGATGAGCATAATGGGAAGAGTAGTGCGGGGGTGACACGTAGATTAATTCACTTCTATATTTATAACTTATTCTTTGTGGAGAAAGGTTATTAAGTCCGCATATTTTTCAGAACTGGAATGTCCACCGCTTCAAAGACTCACTTGAAGTCCTTTCTATAATACATCACTGTTTTCTTTGGGACCTGGAGACCAAGAACCCTATTTAAAACTGCGAGTCTTGAAACTAAAGAAAAAACTAACTTCTACCCTCTTTTACTTTAAAGCTTTCCATGGTATCTCACAAATTCTTGGATGGAGTATGCTTAATCAATTAACTCAAAAGTCATACCAAGATTTCCAACCCCAACTAAGTTCTGGCTCCATTGATCCACTAATTTAATACATAAATGTAGTCTGTAGTTCAGGTATGTTAAGCTGAGAATCAGTCTTCCGCTACTGAAGACGCAAAGTTACCTGAACAAGTGAATTAATTTTGTAACAGATACAAATTATCTATATAAAGCATTTCTTGAAGATAACTGGCTACAGACAATTTAGCTTGACATCTGAAAAAGAAAAGAAAAGAAAAAAACCCTAGCACAACTGACATGACAGATTTTTCCAATAATGTGAAATCCACACGTTCAACAAAAGAGAGAGACAGTACAATTATTGTGATAATCACTGGAGCCTCTCAATATTTCTACCTTTAGAAAATCTTCAGTTTTAAAACTCAGTTGGAAAAAACAAATGAACAACAACAAAAAGGCAATATCTGCAGATCGACAGGAGTTCAGTAACAAAGTGGTCCATTATTATCAGCTTGGGACCAACTCAAGAACAAGTATCCTATAATGAATTATCAGAACGAACTCTGCATGCAAGGGATGCACAAACTTTCCCAGATGAGGTATAAAAAACCGAGGAACCTCTTCCACTTGTGATGAAACATGGGGAAAACACACACAATCAAAGAAAAAGCATCTGAGAAAGTTATATAGTAATGCAATTCATATGAGGTTTGGTTTTTTTAAGGAAAATTAGAGTATAATCAGTAGAAGCATGTTCAGCTGCTCATATAAGAGGTTGTACGGTAACATTTCAGTTATGCTAAGAATTTTTTAGTGCCACAGAGCATTTTTCAGGAGTATTAGAGGTCCTGAAGCCTGAACAGGTTCCTCAGGAGACAGTGATACCCACCAAACACCCATAGGGAACAGTTAGAGTGTTTTCCTTACAGAAAAGAAATTCAGCTCTGTCCTGGTTTCAGCGGGGATGGAGTTAATTTCCTTCCTAGTAGCTGGTACAGTGCTGTGTGTTGGATTTAGAGTGAGAATAATGTTGATAACACACCAATGTTTTAGTTGTTGCTGAGCAGTGCTTACACTAGTCAAGGACTTTTCAGCTTCCCGTGCTCTACCGACTGAGAAGGCTGGAGGTGCACAAGAAGCTGGGAGGGGGCACAGCCAGGACAGCTGACCCCAACTGGCCAAAGGGACATTCCATACCATGTGACGTCATGCTCAGTGTGTAGAGCTGGGGGAAGAAGAAGGAAGGGGGGGACGTTCGGAGTGATGGTGTTTGTCTTCCCAAGTCACCGTTACACATGATGGAGCCCTGCTTTCCTGGAGATGGCTGAACACCTGCCTGCCCATGGGAAGCAGTGAATGAATTCCTTGTTTTGCTTTGCTTGTGTGCGCGGCTTTTGCTTTCCCTATTAAACTGTCTGTATCTCAACCCACGAGTTTTCTCCCTTTTACCCTTCCGATTCTCTCCCCCATCCCACTGGGGGGGAGTGAGCGAGCGGCTGTGTGGGGCTTAGTTGCCAGCTGAGGTTAAAGCACGACAAGCTCCTGCTCAGGTCAAGCAAAAGAAAATCTCCTGGATCTTGATCTAAAGGCCCAGCAAGAGAGACTGCAAATCTTCCTGGTTTCACCTTCCTTTGCTCCGTCCTTGGTACGGCACCTTGAGACTAGCAGGGGTGCAAGAGATCTTTAATGAATCTCTCTTGAACAAAACAAAGCCTGTTATACAGGCAATGCTGTAATAATGACTGCTGGAATAATAACTACTAGACGAGTTTCATTGCTCTAATGACACCCCTCCACAGGGACAGCAGGGAACATTACCAATGGCTGGGAAAATGCCATGTGGCACAGGTTTTGCTGAAGGAAGGTGATGAAACACAGGTGAGTAGAGTTGCATGTCAACTGGGGAGGGGGTTAGAAAAATGAAGGAGAGCAAGAAATGAGCCTATGAAAAGAATTATTCACATGTGCAGCTATCAGACATGAAACGAGCAGCTATGCAGAGAAGGAACTGCATACCAAAGGAGAGACTAAGCTTGGAGGGGGGTTTAATAAAGCAGAACAGTAACTGAGCTTACAAATTTTTATAAAGGGTTACTGAACGGAAGCAACACATACGCAAAAAAACCCCCAAAACCCAAAGGGGAAAAATAAGAAACCCAAGCCCTCAAGCTAAGTAATTTGCCATTAGGCAAAGCTCAGCCAGATCATGCAGCTCTGGGTTCCAGGCTTCAACCAGCTTCAGCCTAACAACTTCTTGGAAAAAAGCTGGTGCATGTGAGGAATTTGAGTGGTTCATCTGCGGAGCTGCCTTGCAAAGGCAGAAATACTGAAGAAAAGGTTTTAGCAAATGAGCAAGGAATTACTTGTTCTTAAAAGAGTTAAATTCCAGTTTCAGTTAAGTAAATTATTTTTATGAGGGCAGGTGGTGAAAAGCCCAGCCCAAGGCTGAGCCCTCACTGCTGTGGGCTCTGTACGGACAGAGCCGTACATCTCTATAGCCATGAAAAGTTTATAGCCAAAGTAGATAAGACAGGTATTAACAACTCCATTTTACTAGTGGGAACTGAGGCACACAGAGATTAAGTTACTCATCCAAACTGACACAGAAAGCCTCAGAAAAGCTTGAAAATATAACCTTATCTCTCAAGGCACAATGTATCGCTGCCACTGCCCAGTTACCTTTCCTTTCGACAGGCAATTTCCTCTTTATTTCAGTTCCACTGAGTGCAGAACTAGACAAAGCTTAAAATTTGCAATGGGTTAGTTATGAAAGAGCTGCAGAGATCTGCAGAAGGACATTAAGACTCTCATTGATTTAAGAGATGAAGATGATGAAATCGTAGATGAAATTCAGTATGATTAAGTAATGCTTGTAGGAAAGGATGATCCTGTTTTCACCTGCATCCTGCAACATGTGCATCCATGTAACTGGATTTCATTAATCACCAGTCAGAAATGAAATTTTGGGGTATAATAGATGCAGAAACAACACAACCTCCCCCTCCCTTCAAAAGAAAGGAACCTGAAACTCAATGTCTCAAGGCCTTAGCAAGGAAACCACTCCAAACAGCTACCACGTGTCCCAAAACATGGATGCAAGACAAATTTACACGTAAAAGAGCCCTTCCAGTGCATTACTTTGTTAACATAGGTGCAACCAGTGTGTCAAACCACAGAATTTCTTTGCTGCAAGACGTGGTCTCAAAGTTAAAACTGCAAAAGCAGTCAGATAAATTCATGGAGTAAGCATTCGTCAAGAAAAAACCATCACTGCTGGCATAGGAAGTCCCTGAACTGCAGTTCACTGATGTCTGGGAGAGTGTTACTACACACTTACCATCATCGACTCTTGCTAGGCATCTATGTTGCTGGTGCAGTAATTTTATATTATGATTTTGGGGTTAGGGCAATTTAAACAATTAGGCAAAGGAATATAGCAGCAATAATAAGTAAACCTCTTTGTGAGAAAGCATTCATTTAAATTGGATGATTAAATCCCCCGTAAAGCACCTGGAAGATTTAACAACTCATGTCCAAATGAACAAGATGTAATAAGCTTGTATACAGGCTTGATATGAAAAGTGGATTGTTTTTAGTAAAACAGTGGAGAGTAACATCTTATTGAAAAGAGTGATTGAATTTTTATCAGGGGAAAATAAAGATGCAAGAATAAATCTGCACAGGCTTAGAGAAGGACTAGATGACTTTCTCATCCATCAACAGTGGATGCAGGAGTGTGTTACATCCTAATCTGCTATTTTCTGTTATCTTCACTTTTTGAATCACCCCGTATATCCTGCCTTTTTAAGAAAAAGATCCAAACCAGGAAAAAACTGCCAGTATTGTCCTCTACAAAGTGCAGAGGAAGCACAGATACAAAAGATGAAAAAGTGACTAAAAACCTCGTACTTCAATATAGCTGGCCTTAATTTTTCATCCCAGTGTTACTCACTTGAGTGATTGTAGAGTTACATGTTCAAACTGAAAGCAGAGGAATCCAGACTATGTTTCGCTGCTCATATTTTACGTATAAGAGCTCAGTACCAACCATCATCCCCTGGCAATTCTCATTTGTATCACGACTTGGGACTTACGTGACCCTCACTAACATCCCTTTCAGCGCCATCTCTGACATGATCTGTGTTTTTGGAGGGGTTAACTGGAAAACCATTTCTCAAATGTGTTTTTAGTTATTACAAGATACACACACCCTCTTTTCAAGCATATTCATTTTTTTTAAAGCGAGCATATTGTGGCAATTATGGGGGAATTTGTATTCTCCACTGACATCTGAAATTCCATTATCTGTATTTCATGGTGGTGATGGAGTCCAGTGTTATGTCCCTGGGCCAAACTTTCAGGGCTTGTTTTGTTTTTGAGTAGTGGGTGGAGGTAACATTGTTCAGGTCCTCAGAGTAAAGCACATGTGAAATAATTTTTTTTTACCCCCTTTTCTGAGCAGTAGTTCTGTGTTGGGGGTCCATGCCGTTAACTGGTCTGTTCAGATACTGAATCCAATACAGGATGCCTTATCTTAAGCTTTGCTAAGATGGAAAGGCAAAAGCCAAAAGAGGAACAAGACTCTCATCACTACGGTCGTCTCGGTTTATTGTTCTGTGCCAACAACCGCATTTGAGCTGTTGTGCGTATTTTCCTCCCCCTTCTCCAATTTGAACACCTTGAAGCTATTTAACCCATCTTAATTCACGGGCAATCACAGGAGCAGGGTGTGGGGTTAGGACTATTTGCCCAAAATAGCTCATAATAAAACACCAACAAGGCTGAAATTGCTCCTCCTGGACTGACTTGCCAAGCATGAAAACCATTTTTTTCCTGAAAAGCCAAACCATTTACAGGCAGTTTGGATGGTGTGCGTGGTGGAAAAGGCATTTTGGAGAGAACATTTGAATTGGTACATCCACCTGACACATGACTTGTTCCAAACAAGATGTTCCCAACTCCATTAGCCAAGTTGTATGGGCCAGTTCAATAGGACTTGTGAAATTCAGGTCATCTGTATTCAGAGCAGTACAGCAAGATTCGCTGCTTCACAGACTGTAAGTTGACTGCTCATCTGAGTGAAAACTTCTACTCTTTGCTTGGATTTCACCTTGAGGTTGCGAAGTCAAGTTAAAACCAACTTTTTTTTCCTAGCAATAAGCCATAGAAAGGTCACATACTTCTTCAGACCGGAATGCAAAGGGGTACAAGGTCTTCCCTGTATAGGTAACTCGTGATTTATAGTGCTGCATTTAGCCTTGTTGGAGCCAAATTAAGGGAGAAAAGCAACAGAGGAGATGTGGCCTTGAGGGATTTTTTTTTTCCTCTCCTTTTTGTGCCTCTCCTTGTTAGGCTACTGCTCTGCTTTTGCTGTTGTAGGGGCCCAGAGCACAGGCTCTGGCTTCAGAAAGAGCAACCAAAGCTGTCCCTGTCATGTGTGAGGGAAAAAACCACATCCCAGAAGTACAGGGAAAGTTTTGAACAGGGATTAGAGACATCTCTGGAGTCACAGCAGCTGATCTTGGTCTCTCTTACGCACTAGGGAGGCTAGATCCCAACTCCCATATAATTCTGGAGACAGGTAAATGGGATTTCTATGTCGGCAGAGGGCTGGGCTAGCACACACCATTTGCTAGTAAGACTCTGAAGGATTTTAAAAAGGCCTGAATTTTTGCCAATCTCTCCTGGCTCCAAGGGATACAACAGACATGGCATTTATTCTAGTCTCACTATGAAAAGTGAGAAGGCATCTATAAGGGCAGATCAGCCAGCAGTATGTTAATGTCAAAGCATAGAAGTTTTGCTGGGAGCTTATCTGAAAAGAGACAACAGGAGGGAAAAAAAAAATAAATCCAGGAGCTCTCACAGATTTACTTTCCAGTAACTTTAATATTCAGATCACTAACAAGAAATCCAGTGAAAGAAAATATTTTCTGAAGTGGGTTTTGTTCTGCATGTTAAACTGTTCTTAGAGCCCCCGAATTCCTCCCCCCCTTGCTGTAGCCAGTGGCTGCTGAGTATTGCAATTCTCACTGTCCTACCCCAGACAGACACAAGGAAAGAGGGAGGCCTGATGTAATATTATAGATACACACCATTTTGCCATTTATTTATTTTAATACCTCTGCTAGCTCTCCCAGCCCTGCTGGGTGAAGTCCAGCAAAATCCCCTGCCACCCTCCAGCACCACCTCTCCCACCCCTTAGGCTCCACCACCAGCCACAGCCTTGTCTGTTGTTATATTGTACCTTTTCCTTTATTATTATCTTTATTCAGAGGGCAGGAGATGCACTCCCAGGGGATTTGGGGAGGAGAGCAGAGGAACCAGAGCTCAGCTGAGATGGGGGTAACCAGCACCAAGGCAGCCCATTGCTGATCTGAGCCCCAATGCAATTATTCCCCCTCCCCGCCTCCATGAGATCTGCGTCCTTCAGTCTTTTCCCAGCTAAGCAGGTTTCAAATTGTGAGCGAGTCACAGAATAAATTACAGGGGGTGCACAAGGAAAACAAAATTGAGAATTTGCCACTGTAGAACACTAGTCTCGAGCTGATCACAGCATTTGCTATAGCATTTCATTTGGGTCTTAAAGAATTGCTTTGTGCCGCCTAAGAGAACCACAAAGAAACACTCCTCTATTTCTTATAAATATTAGTTACAGGCTCCCTTGATACATGGAGGGGAAACACTAAAAATGGTAAGCTCAGAGGCATCAAACAGGCTGGAAATTGGCCTGCAGAAAAGGAACTAAAATTTATAAGAAAAGGTAGAAGTGGCATTACAGTGTAATAAGTTGCAAGCCATATGAGCTGCATGTTGAATTCTAGTTTCTTTGGGTTTTTTTGTTTGTTTTTTTTTTTTTACTATCAGTGATCATTTCACTTATATTACATACTGTGTTTTCCCACCTCTTAACCCTCTGCATCCTGCAGTTAGTCTGCACAATGTCACGTCTGTACAGAGTTGCTGCTCTAACTATACACAGTAACTACACAAAGAAACATCCGGTAAAATTGACTTAATCACATCTTTGACCTACTCTGTCTCCATACAGCTGTAATCTCCAGATTCACACATGCAGTTGGGAAACTTCAGCCATGCTGTAGGGGAAAAAGTGCCAAGGAGATATTTCTTCTACAGTCATGTAAACACATCATTTTTCTAAGAAAACAGGATTCTTTGAGAGGGCAACAGTTTCTCCTCCTAAATTTTCTTGACTTTCAAGTCCTCTGTGTCATCCCTCAACTCAGCAAAACCCAGGTATCACCTGACTTGACTAGCAGAGGAATCAGAAGTAGTCTCACAGAGCTAGAGAAACTTTTAAAATAATTCCTAGGATAGCTTTTCTGGAGCCGTAAGACACGCTGTAAGACAATACATACGGAGCTCTGTAAAAGCATTTTACTGGCATTCATTGGTGATGACTCACAGAAGTCACCCCGGCTCTGGTCCCTAGGGTGACCACCCGCCCCAGATGCCAATCACAGCCCTGCACTCCACCGCCCCGCACAGCACTACGTGTGAGCTAAGATCCACACTGAAGTTTTGGAAGTCAAATAGAAACTTGTAATTCTGTGCTGAGAGTCCTAAATGACTTAAAAAAACAAAACAAAACAAAAACAAACAAACAAACAAACAAACCTTGCAATAAGACCGTTATACCAAGTCTCATACCACAGAGAAGGATAAAGGATCTTAGTCCACATTCCTACACACAGGCTCAGAAGATGGTCAGAGAAATGTAAACTTCTGAAAAAGAAAGTTCAATACTCTGCAGATATGAGGAAAAAAACCCTAGTCATGTAAGTAGACTCTGTGGTTTGACTTTTGAAGGGTTGTTTTCCTCTTTCAGCTCAGGACACATTAAGTTCTTTAAAACATTGTAGCAAAAAGCTCAAGTATATTTTAAAATATTTAATAACAACAACAATATCACAATTCACATACCCTCTCAAAATCAATGTCATTTACTCCCTTAAAAAAAAAAAAAATTGTATTAGGTGCAGCTTCATGTTTTGCTTAAGACCTGAGGGAAATAAACTTTATATTTAACTAATTGTATAATTTTGCCATCTACATTCCCAGATGGTTCCAATGTTTTAGTGAAGTTTCTGCAGACCATCTGCAAACTTTTTACATGTCCGGATTCTCAGTAGGCAAAACCAGGCACTTACAGCAGGACTAAACATGGACATTTAACACTGTGGATTTTTAATATCTGCAGCAGGCATTAACGGTGATTTCCCCCCCCCCCTTCCCCCCCATCCTTCTTTTTAGCAGTTCGAGTTACCATTTTTCACTATTCAAAATAAAAGATAGCAGTACTGAATGTAAAAATCAGTAGCAACTTTTAAGTATCAAACACATGCCTCAGAGGGACAACAAACTGTGGAAGTTTCAACAACAAAACAAGACAAGCACATTTGTCCCCCTTTCCCCCCATAAGACTGTTTTCCACTTCTTGATCAACTTTCACGCTGGTTTTTTTGCTCCTCTGAAGTTTCCCACCCATTCCCCTGCAGAGCACAGCAAGGAAAGCAGAGAGTTAATCCTGCAGTTTCAACTGGTGTGAGTCTTTACTGTTAACTTGAATTTACGGAGCAATCTCTCCTTAAAAAAAAGAAAGAAAAAAAAATTCCTCGCTGCACTGTAACATCGAGAAGTATATTTAAAAAAATGTCCCTCAGGTCTCTATAAACATCTGCTTAAAGGTTTGCTGTATCTTAAAAGAGCTCTAATTACCAGAAACTCCTCTCTTACTTAAGCCCAGGGCTCACATTTCGATGATAACTCAAGCTCCAGTTAATTTAGGGCTAAACCAAAAATGCCTGTACCAAACAGAAGAAAACACAGGCCTACCTTAAAACTTTCCAGCTTTTCAGAGGATCCAAGTCAGAGATTATAGACACCATTGTAGCAATGATAACAATAAAATATATATATGTATAAAACCACGGCAGGGAAGCGTAACCACAAAAGCAGCAAGTACTCTACTCAGAGTGGGAATGACAACAAACCCAGCACAGCTCTTCCTCCTTCTCAAGCTGATAAGCACTTGTCCCAGCTTCTCTCCACCCCCAAAATCAATCTTGTGCTATATTGCTTCACAGTCCCAGTTTCATTTCTTCACCACTACCTTTTAAAGCCCTTGTAATCTGCTCCAACTGATCAAATTTGACCTTTTTGTAGCCCACTTTATTCCAAGCACAGCCCTCAGTTAAATCTCTCTTTATTAACACCGTCCTTCTTGGCTTTCTTTTGGAACAAACACAGCTCAAGCTTGAAGCCTCCAGTCTTTGCCAGCAATCATTTACAGATTACTGCGAGCTGCAGTCTTCTCCTTTTGGGTATTTTCTTCTGCCTCTGAGGTTTGCTTTTATATTATTTTCTGAAGGTTGGTGGGGGTCTCCCTTTCCCTATTCCGTGCAGGTTGGAGTTTGACACTTTTAAAGGAGGGACTTTCTAATGCAACTCCTCTCCCCCCCTTCCCTCCCCCCCTTCCCTCTCGCCCTCATACAGACAGATGCACACATTAAAAACAGTTTACAACCTTTTGAATACAGAATCGTCTTTCTCCCTCCTTTATTTTTTTGAATCTAATAGGCTTGATAGACTTGTAAGCTGAAGCTGTGACTGAAAGCAGTCTGATTTATGGCAAGACTGCTATTATGGTAGAATAATAAAAAGCCTAATAATGAAAAGACAGATGTTAACCCTTCAGATGTTTGAAAGGGGAAAAGGTATCTATATAATTCCATTAAATCCATCTCTTCTTTTTGTTGCTACTTAAAAAATAAATAGTAAAGCATCCTCCAGATCACTATAGTGATCTGAAAAGTTGTGTAACTGCTATGTTAGTGTGTGTTTATTTAGGAAAATCTAGATGATTGGCCTCTTTTGTGTTTCTATAACACTTTTTGACATTGATTTTCCTGCATTTAAATATTTCTCTTTTGCATTTTCCCCCCTCTAAATGTTTTCATGATTTGATTTCCACCGATTCATTGGGATTTCTAGAAATTCCCAAATTAAAATTCAGGGGGAAAAAAAGCAAAGCTGCACCTTATGAAGTGTTCAGTCAGAACCAAACTACCCCAAATGACAGATACTTCCACTTTGCTATTTATACCACAGGCATATGCTCCTAGTTTCTCTCTGCCACCTGTTCTCAAAAAAAAAAAAAAAAAAAAAAAGTTAAGATCAGCCCTTGTATGTTAAAAAGAAGCAGTAATATGATGGTCACATAGAGATCTGGTAGTGTGTGACATCACACACTCATGGAAACATAATAAAGGATATAATAAGGCATAATAAACTTTTGAGGCTGCTTTAAGTCTTCCACTACCACCTCCTTTGATGAAAGAAAACTTGACCTATGTCTAAATTGCTTTCAAGGCTCCCTTGGATGCCGTAGGCTGGTTTTGGCCAGCCTGAACCTCCCCTTGCCGGTGTCCCTATAGTACAAAGGCAGCACAGTCTTGTCCTTGCCAGAAGGTGACACTGCGGCTTCCCACTGCCCCCAAAAGATTTTGTGACCACTTTATCTGCGAGACAGCAGCCAGGAGATAGAGGTCAGAGAGAAACAACCAGTTTTAAACTACCTAGATACAAAATGCCTCCTTTGTTCAAAGGCCAGCGCATCATTCGCCCCTCATTTAGGAGAAATGTACATTGAGTCCTCTCCTGCCTCTTTTTCTGCCCCTCAGCCCCGTGAAGCCCCTGGCTTAGCATGTGGGGCCATATCAGTTGATCAGTTTAGCAAGTCAGGCCCCAAGTTCAGACCTCTGGATTTTACATCCACTCCTGGGCAACGGCTCCAACAGCTTTGCTTTATCTCCGGGGGGTGTAACAAGGATAAACACATCAGACACTGCTGATGGTGGGATTGCAGGTGCAGATCTGGGGGAGGAGAGTGGAGGACAGCTGGGGGGTTACAGATGCTCCATCTCCCTCTTAAGGTCAGTGTGGCACAGGGTGTTTCTCACCTGATATGCACATATCTCTGAGCACTTCTTCAGAGATAAGGGTTGTATCCACCTCTGGAAACTTTGGGGTCATATATTTATTTACCTACAGGAGATGGGTTAGACGCTTGCCATGGAAAATGAAATTCAGTTGCCACTTGTCATATGTTTCTTTGTGGAGCTGAGGAAACCTTCATTTTTAGCGGGGGAAGCAATTAAAAAGAGATTGGCCAGTGTCTCTTCCTTTCTTCCCAAAAGTTTGTAAACCATCGGTATGGAGGTTAATCCCTCACTTGAGACTGGAGAGGACATAAGTGGTTACAGTACACTGCCTGTTCTCTTTCCTCTCTACCTTACTGTCACATTTGCTGGTTTTAGAGCTATATTCACATATTTTCCCACGAAAACTTCTCACTGAGTTTCATATTGATGACCAGGCTCAAATTAAGAAAGGCTTGAAGCTTAGCCTGCAAACAAAATTAAAAAATACCCTGTCTTATCGTGTCCCCTTGGCAAGCCCAGTTTGAGTTCTTGTCACATCCTATCTGTCCACTGTTGCACGTCAAGATGAGAAAGAGGCAATGGTGCTCTGCCTTTATACCCCACTTAGGGATCTAACTGGTTTCAGTTTCTGTACGGGTCAGGAGTACGTGAGAGTGACAAGGGTAAGAGACTTTTACATTAAGGTTGGATGTTCCTATATCCCTAGACTTCAAGGACTAGACACACAAAGTGGAGGACCGCAGTTTCCTCTGGTGTATAAGGAGAAACCAAGGCCAAGAGAAACAACTCAGCCCCTGTCCCCCACTCCAGCTCAATGCCAAACCAGCCCAGAGCTCCACCGCACCAAGATGCTGAGTGTCTCTTACTCTGTTCATCCAGAAATTCCACAAACTATCTCCATTTTAAGAATTTTATCTCTAACAAGTATATTTTATACTTTCCATAGGCGCATTTTTCACTGCCTTCCCACAGAAAACACTCCATTATTTCCTCCAACATATCCACGTGAAACCTATACCTTAGGAGTAAAGATTCTTATTCCTTTCCCATTTGCAATTATTTATGGTTATTTTTATTATTTTAATCTTAAACTTTTCATGTCTGGAATGAAAGCCAGGTCTCAATTTTGCTGGACCTGGCTGGCATTTTGCCAGCTTTTCCTACAACATTGAAGAAAACAACTATAAGCTTTCTAAAAATAAAACTAGAAGATTAAGTTTAGCACAGAGAAACTTGCGACAGGCAATGGATTTTCCAAAACAGCCTCACGCATTTCATACAGCATGTAGCTATAGTAGGAGAAAACAAATAAAACAGAAACAGAAACCCACTGTAAAATTATTTTAACTCTTGTGCTTGGATAGTGGCATTCCCGCCCATCTTTTAGCTAAATGTTTTTTCTGTTGTGGTTAAGGACTTTGTCTTCAAAACTTTTATTTTTATGCTTCAAGTGAAGAAATTTCCTATGATCTTCAGCTTATTTGCCAAGAAACAGCCAGCACATCTGTGAAATATTACTGAAGCAAATTTATTACAGTTAGCCAGAAGGCAACAGCCCTGAAAGTTTCCTCTACCTGCTGAAATCCAACTTATTGTATAACTTGGGTCTGTCCTACCATAACATGTCCTACCAGCGAGAGCTTAGTAGTTCTCAGTTAATATGATAAAGAAGTACAAGCTTTCCAAGATTTTGAGTCATGTTAAAGTAAATATATATATACACTTTTGAAAACAGTATTCATATATACACACACATACACAAAAGGATCTCTAAGCAATGTCATCATGCTTAGTTTAGACAGCTGTGGAGTCAAAAAAGTTCCAGATCAACTAGCTACAAACATTTGAAGGTCAATTACAGGACAAAGCATTTTAAAAAGCATAAGCAATGATGGCTACTGAGCATTAGAAAGATGATTTTATGTCATGAGATTTTTTTCCCCATTGGACTGAGGACTTTGTAGTGTTGGGCAGGAAAATAAACCAAGTATAGTAAGCAGTCTGGGTTGGTTATTTAATCTTCTTTCAAGGGTGTTATCTCATTCAAAATATTTTAGGAGCCAAGGAAGGTCTGGCAAAGCACAACTTTTTAGTCAGGATGCCCAACAGCCATCATATCAGGCAATAATAGAGAAATAAATAACCTTCTAGCATCTTCCCAAAACATATTTTCCATTGCTCTTTCATACAAAGCAATATTAAGCTATTTGAAAGAAATCCTGGTCTTTTACCAGGAAAACCTCACTCTCCCTAGGGAGCCTGTTGTTAAACAAAAGCTTATCTATTAAAGAGTGGCCTCCAACTTCAGGGCTGCTGTTGTGGGCTGATAAAGGCTCTTCTCCAGACTGTCTCATGCTGTCCCTCCCCACCAGCATTGCCACCCCCCTGCCTCTCCTCCTAGTGCCTAATGCCTCGCCTTCTAAGCAATGGAGTGACTAATTGAAAATGCATTCCAGTGCTTT
>NW_008824544.1:1448266-1448575 GCF_000699105.1 Pygoscelis adeliae | reverse complement strand
TGACCAGCCAATTTTTTTAAAGTTGGCAAGATGCTGTTTTAACTTGGGAACTGGGGCACTTGTTCATGGCCTGGATGTGTGAAAAAAATCTGGCTGACTTCGATAATTCTGTTGAAAAAAAAATATTAAAAATCTCACTTCTAGAACCTGTATGAGTAAACCCAAATATTAAAAATCTTTAAAGCAAGTCCATTCTCTCTTGGTGAAATACATGATCCAGGAGACAAGAAACTGTAAGTCCTAAGTTCAAGAAACGCACAAAGTCGTGCACCAGTGCTTGGACACAACCAGAGAAAAACCAGTTACAAG
>NW_008824544.1:1446310-1448225 GCF_000699105.1 Pygoscelis adeliae | reverse complement strand
AAAGAGTACCGTAACTGAAAGACCCTGGAGACAGTCAGTAATCGCTGATTCATGGCCAGTCAATGGCCAACCAGTCTGGGATTCAGCGCATCTTATCACACACAGCAACTTAGAAGTTGGCTTCATCCAGCAGCTGCAGAGATTTAAGGGTTTTTCTTTCTTTGCTAAACAGCAGGCCTGATTGTACAAAGCCTGCACTTTAACAGTTAATCATTAATCTTAGATTACATAAATGTGTCTCATACTTATCGACTTCTCACTTTTATGAAGTCTGTAGAGACAAACTTTCAAGAGATGGTATTTTTTTTTATACGGATTGTGATTTTAATGGATTTTCAAGTACTTTCAGGTTTTGCTCATGACAACTGCTGCAATAAAAAGCCTTATGAACAAAGATGTGTTTTGTGTCTATTCACCTAGCAGAAAATGACTATTACGGCATACTTTATTATGGGAGAAATGCTTTCCAGCCTCTCTGAAGAGGCAGTCTTCCCCAAACTCCCATCATCCTAATTGTTTTTAAGGTGTTTGTAGTTTACATTAAACAGCATATGAGCCAAACATTTACATCCTCTGTTAAATTTCTCTTTATTGGCTAGCAGGAGGGTTTCTTCATTCTGCAACATTGGCAGACCGAGAACACTGCTGTAGTCCGAGGCAGGGCTTGCCCTTCCTAACCCAAAGGAAAGAATGAAAGAAAAGAAAAGCTCCTTGTATTTGCCAGACGTGTTCAAAAAGAGCTACTTGCACACCCCAATCTGCTTCTTTCATTCCATTTGGGAGAGTCATGGGTCAAATTTGGTAGAGAGGAAAATAGCAGCCATTAACTGTTCCAGTGCCGCAGCAGACTGAAAAGCCAAAGCTGACACTGTCTGCCTTTTCATTCCCATTCTTTTGGTGTCAGGTCATACAGTGAACACCAAGAGGTCCTTATGAATCCTTATGAAAAGGTTATTGTTCAGGCTGCCTCCGTAACACAGTCCAGAAAATAAAAACTTCAGTAATGACCTTAATAAGCGCTTTGTTATGAAGGCCATGTTTTCACATGGACCACAGCTGCGTTTATACAGTCTGAATGCCATCTCATGCAGCGTTGAAGTATAAATCTAAGAGTAATTAAATTATGCTGAAGGCATACTGTAAAATGTTTAGGAAACAATTTCCAAAGAGACAAAGGAAAATTAGTGGTTCCATATCTATATGTGTCTTTAATAGACTCTTCAAATATTTACCTCTGGTTTTCTATCCATTGCAGAAGTCCAGAGGATAGGACGATTATTGGTAAGGGACTAGATGGAGATATTCTGTTAATTCCTCTCAATGTCTTTCTTCCTGACATTGAGAAAACTATTTTTTTATCTGTGCCCTACTTTCCCATCTGGGAGGGACAGATACCACCCTAGCAATCTACAGAGCAGAACACTAGGAACTTAGTAGAAGACATAAAAATTGGCAGCTTTATGAAATTCCCTCCTTTCCAAGATTGTTTTAAGTCTAAATCAACTGAAATACTGGTTTGTCATTCAGTGTAAAAGAACATGATCTGTTGAGACAGATGGCTTCTACCACTTCAAAAATTTAAGAGTTGCTGTAGCAAAGCAAGGAACCCCTGAAGCTTTAAGAAATGGTCACTTATACCATACCTTTTAAAATGAAAACAATTTAAAAGCTCCAAGGTCCTAGAGAAAAAATGAGGGGAAAAATAGCAAAAGGGAATCATTATGAAATTAAGAAAATGGTGAAATAACTCTTCCATTTCTGAGATTCATCTTCATTAAACTACATTCAGGCATTTGCAAATACAAACCACAAACACCTACGTTGTACATGGAGCTTATATTCTTTAAACAGAGAAAGAGAGACACAAGATCCCCCATGACAGTGTGCTTTGCTATTGATCTGAAGATGATGACGT
>NW_008824544.1:1445595-1446282 GCF_000699105.1 Pygoscelis adeliae | reverse complement strand
CAAGCACGTACATATTTCATATAAAGGCATGGAGAAGCATCCTTTTAGCCTGTGTATGAACTGCACCAGCACAGGCTGAGTTTATGTCTGACACTGGCCAGGATGCAAGATTTGCTGGACTCACTAGAGGTAACACTGTTTCATCTTTCCTTCCTATTACAAAGGCAGGGAGAGCTGACAAAATGGGAAGACTACTTTTTGCCATAACAGCTGGCAGTAGGTTTTTATGGGCACAAAAAGCAGTTAAGTGTCCTGATTCTGGGCATGTAACTCCCCTGGAGCCTTTGTTTAGAAGTGGTTATTTGCTTGCATAGGCACAAGCATCTACAAATCCATGTACAGGTGTGTGTGTACGTCTAAAAAAAAGTACCATGGAGCACACTGAAATAATCTGTCGCCCTCCTGAGAAGCCCCCCCAACATGTTATCCCTGTGAAAACAGCCAAAAAATCCCCCACTGGCACACACAGAAGGGAGCAGGGGGGTGGGGGGGAAATAATGCAGAAGAATGGACTGTTGCAAAGGCAAGGACCAGCAGAAGGAAGAGATGTCCTGGTTTGGGCAGGGACAGAGTTAATTTCCTTCCTAGTAGCTGGTACAGTGCTGTGTTTTGGATTTAGGATGAGAACAATGTTGATAACACACCGATGTTTTAGTTGTTGCTGAGCAGTGCTTACACTAGTCAAGG
>NW_008824544.1:1442184-1442466 GCF_000699105.1 Pygoscelis adeliae | reverse complement strand
TGACCTGGACAAACTCGAGAAGTAGACCTGTGTGAACCTCATGAGGTTTAACAAGGCCAAGTGCAATGTCCTGCACCTGGGTCGGGGCCATCCCAAGCACAAATACAGGCTGGGCGGAGAATGGATTGAGAGCAACCCTGAGGAGAAGGACTTGGAGGTGTTGGTTGATGAGAAGCTCAGCATGACCCAGCAATGTGCGCTTGCAGCCCAGAAAACCAACCGTATTCTGGGCTGCATCACAAGAAGCGTGGCCAGCAGGTCGAGGGAGGAGATTCTGCCCCT
>NW_008824544.1:1430682-1441868 GCF_000699105.1 Pygoscelis adeliae | reverse complement strand
GGAAGAAATTCTTCACTATGAGGGTGGTGAGACACTGGCACAGGTTGCCCAGAGAAGTTGTGGATGCCCCATCTGTGGAAGTGTTCAAGGCCAGGTTGGATGGGGCTTTGAGCAATCTGGTCTAGCGGAAGGTGTTCCTGCCTGTGGCAGGGGGGCTGGAACTAGATGATTTTTAAGGTCCCTTCCAACCCAAACCATTGTATGATTCTATGGTCCTATGAAAATATCCTTGTTTTCTCATTTGGATGGTCAATTGTTATAGCCTCAGCAAATCCGTGCCTCTCTGAAAGCCGCAGGACCTAACACGGGCTGAGTCCCCCAGGCCTGGATTGGGTTGGTTGCTAATTACTCATCGGGCATCCTTGGGAAACTTACTCCTTTTCACAGGTTCCTGGTGTGTCTGGCAAGAAGAGATCAGTAGATCATCCCGTATGGCTGCCTTAGTTTTCACTGCTCCCCCTGTCTGACAGAATGTTTAGAGGACTGAATTATGGTTGTTCCTCATCAATCAGGAAGGAGTTCAGTCTCTGTCTGAGGAAATCAGGAGGGGAAAATGCTGTAGCTTTTCATAATAATTTGTTGAAATAATTTATATTTCTCTCTTTTAGTGTGTAGCTTGTCTACAAATGAGAAGTTCCAGCTCCTGCTAATTATTCCTTATCCAGTAATTTGGGAAAACTTTTTCCACCTCAGAAATAGGTGTCTTGTCACTTACCAGGCTGCTTTTAGATACCCCAACACCTTCTTTTTCTTTTTTTTTTTTTGATACCAGGTCCTTGGAAAGTAAACAGAAAGTGAACTAATCATGAACAGGCCTAAATTTCCTAGGAACTTTTGTGAGGTTTTTGCCTCTAATGGAGCACTTATATAGCTGCATAAATGAAAAAAAAAAGTTGAAATTGTCCTAAACAGACTGAACTCTATATTGTTAAGGCATTTTCTTCAGTACTTGAATCATTTGTTTCTCACAGAATGGTTGAGATTGCAAGGGACTGACCTCTGGAGGTCATCCAGTCCAAACCCCCTGCTCAAGCAGGGCCACCTAGAGCCAGTTGCTCAGGACTGTTTCCAAACAGCTTTCAAATATCTCCAAGGATGGAGACTCCACAAGCTCTGGGCAACCTGTGCCAGTGCTTGGTCACCCTCACGGTAGAAAAGTGTTTCCTGATGTTCCAATTAGTTGTTCCCAGGGATCAAGGTGAGGCCGACTGGCCTGTAGTTCCCCAGGTCTTCCTCACCGTTGTTGAAGATAGGAGGGACATTTGCTTTCTTCCAGTCTTCAGGCACTTCTCCCAGTCACCATCATCAATCAAAGATTATCGAGAGCATCCTCGCAATGACATCTGCCAGCTTCCTCAGCACTCATGGGTGCATCCCATCAGGGCCCATGGATTTATGTCTGTCCAGTTTGCTTAAGTATTCCCTGACCTGAATCACTTCCACCAATGGTAGATATTCCTTGCTCCAGCCTTTCCCTGGTCTCTGGGACCTGCAATTCCTTAAAGATGGTCTTGCTAGTCAAGACTGAGGCAAAGAAGGCATTCAGTACCTCAGCCTTTTCTACATCCTGTGTAATGAGGTGTAATGTGTCTCATTGAGCAATGGACCCACATTTCCCCTAGTCTTCCTTTTGTCAGCTACGTACTTATAGAAGCCTTTCTTGTTGTCTTTGGCATCCCTGGCCAGATTCAATTCCTTCTGGGCTTTAGCTTTCCTAACCTCATCCCTGGATGACTGGACAATGTTTGTATTCCTCCCAGGTTACCCGTCCTTGCGTCCACCCTCTGTATGCTTCCTTTTTGTGTTTGAGTTTGGCCAGGAACTCCTTGTTCATCCACACAGGCCTCGTGACATTTTTGCCTGACTTCTAATTTGTTGGGATGGAACTCCTTTGAGCTTGGAGAAGGTGATCCTTGAATAAGAACCAGCTTTCTTGGGCCACCCATCCTTCTGGGGCCTTATCCCATCTTTGAAGATGCCAAAGTCTGCTCTTCTGAAGTCCAGGGTTTTGAGCTTGCTTTTCACCCTTGTCCTCACCCTCAAGATCCTAAACTCCACTCAAAGGTTGTTTCCAGACAACCTTATTTTCAAATTATGGTTGCTGCATCTAAAATTCACGTTCATTTCATGATGTCAATAGTGAGCTCAGGCTTCGTGTTAACATTATTGATGACAAAACTGGGCCTAATACTTTTCCCAAAACAGAATCATCCATCTGAGGCCTGCTTTGAGATGTTAATTGGCCTGTGTTCATTTCAGTTAACCTGTGCTCTGCTGGTAATGAATAGCCATAATCTTCCCTAGATTGCCAAGGGATGCAAAGTAATGAGCTTAAGAGGACTAATACTTTTCCATTGCAATGCCATAAAGGAATGAAATGGGTATTTTTGATGGAATTCCTGGTTTTCATTAGTTACGTTCCTATTAGTCAAATATTTTTCAGCTGAATGTTTTGTATCTTTTCTGCTATTTTCCTTTTGTTGACAGATTGAGCAGCCTGTGGGTATGTGGGGCAGCCCACCTGCCCTTGTTGAACCACAGAATTTTAACATGGCCGTGGTATGGCAAAGAAAAATTTTCTTCCAGTGCAGTTTAACCCAGTCTACACATTTAAAATGATCCATTCCCAAGAGGTGTTTCTAGCTATCTAAATTTTCTGTAAATTTGAAACAAATTTCATTATCCTTAGATGATGTGAGCAAATCATCCTGTTATGTTTCAAATACAGAACCAAAATATTTATCACCCAGGATTTAGAAAAAACTATTGCCCACCTCTGTCTTTCCTGCAGTGCTATGAACAAGTTTATCTCTGGCTAGTAATGACCTATTCCAAGAGTTCATATACAGAAGGTGGTATGAAACTGTTTTAAAATAAACTGTTTTAAAAGAATATGCAGCCCAGTAGAGGGGAGCAATGCCACTTTTTATCCCTACCTGTATGTGCTGAAAGTTTGCCAGCTCTTTCTGAAGCAAATTCCCACTTCCCAGCTCCCATTTGGCCACTCTCCCCTGCCGTCAGAGGTGACAACCATTTTAGTGAAACCACCTGAACTGATACGTCTGTCATAGTTCAAACTCATATCTGAGCAAAATAACTGTTGTGGAAAGCTGTCTTGACGTGGCCAGCAGGACAGCTTTTGGATACCTGGAATGGAAAAACAACACTTAAACATTAATATACTACAGATCCTTTAATTTCTGCTCCAACTGCTGTAAAACCTGGCACAGGACTGGAGAAATAGTAGCTGCAACTTCATCAGCCATTGAATTTGGCAGAAAGGAGAGCTTTACCAAGATCAATGGAGTGTTGCGGGTCATGATTTATTCTGGAGCTCTGCTCGGGGGAGGAGAAAAGGGAAGGTGCTCTCCCCTCTGCAAGCATTGCTCGTGGATTTATTGAGAGCTATCATCTAAAGTTGAGAGACGAAATTCAGTGTGTATGGATACTCTTTGAAAGACTGCCAAAGGCTTTAGAAACAAGAACATAAATTGAAGGTGAACAAAACTGCAATTGAAACTATCTCCAGCAAATATAATTAAGAAAATAATCTAGTGAATGAAAAATACATTGGGTTTTTAGAAATTATGTCATTTTCAATAATACAAGAAAAGGTTTTCTAAAGGCAGGAATTCCCAAATTAAAGAGTGATATAAGAACCACTTTCAAGTAAATAGTCTGTCCCAGAGCCAAAAACTGTTACTGCCTTACCGGCAACAATACCAGTATGTGGCAATAAATGTTCACAGTCCCCTGAGCTATAGCACTGCTGTTTGCTCCTGGCACACCTTCAGCTTCTCCCACTTGGTCTTAGTCCTGACAGCCACCCCCCACACTCTGCTGTGCCTTTGGCTTCTCTATTACAATCTTCATAACTTTTCATTTATTCCGATTTCCCCTTTTTTTTCTCATTTTCTCTTGCTGTATCTCTATATATCTATAATTGCTGTCCATACTACTGAGATGGCATAAGCTTTTAGCCAAAGGTATCCTCTTTCCTCACTGTGGAATTATGATAATCTAATAAACCGTGAATAAAGAACTTTCTATTTTCCAATCAGTTTCATTCAGAATTTTTCTCCTTTGGAAAACTATCTCTTTTAAAGCACCAGTATGTGTATGACTAGCAGGGATGTACTCAGTTTGCTATACTGAATGTAATCATGTCATGATCGTTCATCCTTAGGCAACACTAACTTCCAGTCTAGTGACAAATTCATCTTTATCCAACACAATGAAGTCCAGAACAGATTTTGTTTGCATTGAGCACATCATTTCTGTTTGAAATGACTTTCCTTAAAAAACCCAAACAAATCATCACTGATATTTTGCTACCAAGTGCATGGATACAGTAGCCATGTCTCAGGAACTGGTCTCCCATTACACCTCGATTCCCCTCCATGCATTACTGACTGGTCCTTACGGAATAACACATCTTATTCTGAGGTTTGATTTGTGTCTCTTGTTTGAAATAGTTGAGTGAAGACGCCTTTACAGCACTATTAGTTACATCATTGATTGATGCGTACTCTCAGTCCTGCTAACGCAGATGCAGGTGGTGGTTTCAGTACAGAGGACTGCCTCTCCTATGATCCTATGGTCCATGACCTTATGAACTTGCACAGAGCTCCACAGCATCAAGACTCTGTGCATATCCTATTCCATCCATCCATTAATTCCACAAATTATCTCAATTTCAAGTACTTTCTTTATAGCAAGTGTATTTTATTCTTTACATAGACTCATTTTTGCAGACTCCTCCTTTTGAGCAACCTGGTGTGATCTCATGGCTGGCCCAGCTTTGAGCAGGAGGTATAACTCGTGATCTCCTGAGGTCCCTTCCAATCCTATGATCCTAAAATCCTCTCCACTCACCTCTTTTTTGCCCACTCCACCCTTTTTAGACTGATTACGGGTAGATATACTAAATTATTTATTCAAATCAGCAGGCTTTTAACAAGATAACTATATCAGATTTTTTCTATATAAATTCCCAGTTCCCTTGATTTTAATTCGTAGGAATAGCACTCACATGTAAGCAATAAGAAAACACATTTCTTTCATGTTCATTGCTGTACAGGTTCAATTTTGAGTTTGGACTGCCTGGACCTTCACAGTACCCTACTAAAAAAGCTCTTGGCTGCTCCAGCTATTATTTGACTGAAACGTTAGTATTGTGCTGTATGGTTCATCAGCTGTGGGTCAGGCTGTGCTAAGCACAGACAGACAGCTTTCAGCCAGCCCTGAGCACAGGTACGACCAGCTGTCTAGTGGGGAATGGGGGGAGACTGGTCTCCAATACATCTCAGTCAGGTTGTGTCTTCCACAAACCTGGAAAACTGGCCTTTTTCCAACATGCCAAAAGCACTGAAATTTCTACTGTACTGTTGCTATAGCCAGCCAGAGCCATCCCGCCGTGCCCTGCCTTTCACTCTCCAGCTTGCCTTACAACTTAGAGCTAATAGGGGGGCAACATCTGCTCCTCTGTACCCTTCCAGGGCTCAAGGAGCAAGAGGTGGTGATGAGATTATTTCCAGTAAAAAAAAAAAGCAATGGTGTAAGGCACATGTTGGGATCTTCCGAGGATTGTATAGCAGCTGAGACCCAGGGATCTGGGGGATGAGTCATTTAAGCAAGACACAAATTTTCC
Source organism: Pygoscelis adeliae (assembly GCF_000699105.1). Taxonomy (NCBI): domain Eukaryota; kingdom Metazoa; phylum Chordata; class Aves; order Sphenisciformes; family Spheniscidae; genus Pygoscelis; species Pygoscelis adeliae. The sequence continues at coordinate 1,436,218 of NW_008824544.1, read as the reverse complement.
CCACCACCTCCCCACCTCACATGAAAGGAAAGAGGGTCAGAGCCATACCATCTGCACATCTCTGTGGGAGCAGAGGGCTGCAGAGAGGATTGGGCCAATGCTTAGCAGAAAACAAAGCAAAACAACTTGCTCCGCAGACCTTCCTCGAACACGCTCATCAACAGCTATCAGCTGATTTTATATCAACGAGCATTTGCAATGATTAACCCTTATTTCCACTCTCCAAATGGGAAAGAACATTAAACTAAAGAAGAAGAAAATATTATGAAGGAGATGACACTATGGAGAAGATGACATTATGAAGAGGAGGACATTAAATTAAATCTGTGAGAGTGTTTCAGAGCCATTGCCATTGAAGCTAAGACAAATTTGCCACAGAAAACACAGCACTGGTTAGAAAGTTCTGTAAGGATTGAGAGTGGTCTACTGTTGTCACACTACCTTACTATATTCACAAAGGGTTTAGAAGTCAAATTTGAAATGGAAATTCATAGGAGAGGCAACTGAACAAACAGGATAATATGTCACCAGAAAATGTAGATTTGCAGAGCTTGTGAATTTGTATGAAAATCCCAAGACAATTTCTTCATTGATCAGATTTCTATCACTATACAAATTTTCTCGTGTGCAGATTACTGCAAAGCAGTCAAAATTAACATTTGTTCTTTTATTATTAGACTAGAAAATTTCAGACTTTTATAGCTTCCCCAATTATCACTTTCCATTAGCCCTGTTACCCAATCTAACTATTTTTTTCCTAGGATGATTTCAGCATTTTTTCAGTTTTGAATCACCCAGCAATAAAACATACAATGGAGAGAAATTGGCAATTGTTGTATAGAGTTATGCTATTTATTCAGGAAAGTATGAGCCTGCTTCATACTAAATGTACCCTAAAAAGGCAAAAATTGGCTTAAAATTTCCGTTAAAGTTACCACACCTGTTACCACAAGAAACAACACAAAAAAAAACAAACACCCCCCCCCCCCCCTCAATATTTTATTACCTATGAAGACTATTAAGGAAAGATTTATTCTAGTTGACACAGTTAAAATAAAAACTGTTGGCTAAAACTACAAAGTGCTCTGTTTCTAAAAGAACAAAGAATGGTTCCACAAAGCTTAATAAATTACAGAATTTCTGATATATACTTCCCATATTCATTTGTTCCAAGTAGATGCATGTAAGTAAAGGACTGTTGGTTTCATCAAAATCATGATGTATACTTAATGAGACCAGCTCTCTTAATTTTACTTTTTGATGTTCAGGCTTTATAAAATGTATATGTATATTTTTTGGAAATTGCAATGAAATGTGACAACCATCACTGTTTCCTTCTCCTGGATTGCTGCAGAAAGTAGCTGTGTCCACTTGTACTGTTGGAAAATGAAATAACCCATACAAGTAGCTTTGGAATCTCTTGAAGCTCAAAAATTAATGGTAGGAAAACTACTATACAAATAAAAAATATTTTAATTACCTCTGGAATGATCACTACTAAAAGGATTTTAAGGTACTAGAAAGCTTGGGAGTTTTAAAACAAAGAGACTACGGAGGTCAGGAAAATCATCTTTAGATTAAGCAAATGTCATAAGAATGTATTTATCAGAGAAAAAATAGGGGCTTCTTATATAGCTAGCTTTTCTTCTAACATACATGTTGAGTTATGATGTAGAGTTGGTCCCTGCTGTTCATTATACCAAGAAATAAAAGTTCAGATATGTGTCATGAGAGAGGCAGATTTCTGTTGTCACTAATTTGGCAGAAATATAGGAAATGTGGAAGAGATGTAGATAGAACATAAAAGCCTCACTGTGAAGTTGGGCAATGGTACAACTCCAAATCTTAATTACTTTATTGATTAGCTCTATAAAGATGATGTCCTGTTAACAAAAAGGATATGTTACCCATCCTCTGCCTATTGCAGTGCTGTAGCAATTCCAGCAAGCCTAGTATATAGATTTATATACTTGTCTCTACAGTCCATTTGTATAAACAAGTAGCTCAGAGGATTTAGCTAACCCCCATCTGGTTACTTTGAAAGCAGAAGTACAAAAATATGAAAGTAACAGAAATAAAAATCATTTTAACTGGTCTCCATCTGGCAATTTTAATAATGGAAATGGAAAGTTACAACACATGCCAGCTATCCAGGGTTTGTACAAAAAGAAAAATTGTGATTAAAAACATTTTAGAGATTCCTGTACAAGACAGGTTAGCTAAGAGTTTAGCTGAGGTTCGGCTAACTTCAGTATCGCAGGAATCTAGGTCACAGTTTAGCATAGCACAGGAAAAGCCCTTTTTCTCCTAAATGTTGGGGTTTACAGCAATACATAATTATTGCCTTGTAAACCAACTTGAAAATAACAGCCCGACTGAATATTAGGGTGCCTTTTTTCTGGGTTGGAGACTAAGGCTGAACAAGGAGATTTCTAAAATACCTCCTTCTGCAACTGATGATGTGACATCAATTTAAAATTTTAAAACTCTTACATTCTCAGAAATGTTTTCTTTTAGCTAATATGTTTAGTAGCTGAAAGTGTTAAGATTGCTCAGGAAGGACATGATCAAACTCTCATTTGAAAGAAGAAAAAAGAAAAAAACATCATTGACTACTTTAGTTGAATTCTACAGATCAGACTTGCATATTATATTAAGAAACTTGGATGCTGAGACCATCAGTGCTGCAACATTTAATGCAATATATCTTCTAAGTTAGTCCAAAACCTTTCCACAGCGGGTTTGGAATGATCAAGGTTTGCATTTTTCTTCTTTTTTTTTTTTTTTTTTTTGTTCTTCTCACTTCTCACTTTTGTTTTGTTTCACTTTGAATACTTCACAGTGTTTGTATTTTGAAAGCTGGCCTATTTTCCCTCACAAAGCAGCAGATTCAGTTTGTGGTATAAATGCTAAATCAGCATGTGTCAAACTTGTTAAACCTTTTTTATGCCAAGCCTTGAAGGACCTGATAAAATAAAGCTGTAAAGATATACATTTTAATAAAACATTATTCATGCACTGTTAGTCCACAAAATATTCTCACGTACTATATAGAAATGAAAAGCAACATTCCTCTGGCCTAAAGCTAACTTTTTATGACTCCCTTGGTAATTTTTCCATTCTTTAATATGACTTTATTTATTTATTTTACAACAAGCTTTCAGAAAAGGGATGGCATTTTTCTTGACACGTTTGTATGTGCTTTTTTATTTTTCCTCTGACCTTTTACATCATATATAGAAAATTTAATAGGGATATGGAAATCAGACAGGGTAACTGCTACAAGCAATATGTGCTGATCAAAACCCAGAGACAGCAACTCTGTCTAGAGCAGAGCTGTGGTTGTGTGGTTCAGACACTGGCCTGGGAGTCGTGAGATCTGGGTTTTCTTCCTTAATCCGCCTGACCCCCCTGAGCAATACCAGCTTTTCGTTTGCTCAACGGGAATGATAATATTTACATTATCCCATTCTTTTTTCTATTTAAGTGATAGGTGGCTTGAGAATCCTACTGTCTTTCATAGTGTTGGTACAGTATACAGGACGGTGCAGTTATTTCAGCTGATGCTTTTAGGTATTACTGTAAGGTAAAAATACACATTAGGGACATAAGTATGCTGCCCTAGCGTGTGACTCTGTCCTCCTGCAGTCCGAGAAAGAAAGCCCTGAGACAAGGAGGACTTCAGTGCTAGATTGTAGGCAAAGCCAAGCCTTTGTGTGCTTAAATACTGGAGCATGAGGTTTTATATTTCCCAATCTGCAAGCCCTTTAATGCATAGGTATGTCTCAGGTATTCCAATACTGGCTGCATCCTGTCGGCTTTCTGAAGATATTCACTGGTAGGCACGTTGTGTTCAATGGTAGATCTATAGCTATCTCTTGCCATCATTCAGGAAATATCTTTTACTGGTGTGGTTTTCATCTATTTGGACTCTGTTCACAGTCGTGACTCACATCTGTCTGTAAGCCATCCATTCAGCTGTATCAGAGAACATGAAGAGCACCATGATATTGTCAAGGACATCAGCAGATTTCCAGGCTTCGTGAATGTAGAGACCCACAGGACCTCCAGAACAGGTCCTCTGGACATCTCCTTCAGGGATTGGTTTTCCTCCCAAGGGCCCTCTGCTAGAAGAGCAGCTACCATCAGTAAATCAAGCCCCACTAGATCCAAACTTTTTTTCCACCCCCACAGCTATGTGGAAGTCAGTAAAAATTCCATGGATATTTGTTCCCTCTTCTGCCCTGATGGCTCATGGTGTGGGTCACTACCATTTTCTCTAATAGGGACATAGGCCCCAGATGCGTCACAACCATGTGGACCTTTTTCAGAGGCTCTCAGGAATGCAAACTAGTCAAAGGGTCAACCACAGTTCTCCTTGAATTTGGCCACGCTGTTGCTGAATGAGTGACCAGCAGTCAAGGTCAACATCTGGGTTGATAAGGAGCTCTTCAGGAACAAAGAATTTCTGTTTTGAGGCAGTAACAACCAGTTGCTGTGCAAATATCAAGGACTGTAACTGGGTTAACTATAGAACCATAGAAAAATACAAGGACTGCGGGAGATAACTATCTTTAATACAGCATGACAAAGTATCGTTTTCTCTTATTATGCAAAAAATGAGGTGCATGGAGAAAGAGGCAGAACTGCTGTTGGGAATGTAGTTTAGCTCCTCCACTGTAGGCATTAGTAGCACAAAGCAACTTATTCTTTCTTTTTCTCCCCATGCCTGAGAGTATTTTTTCCTGTCTTGAAGGAGTCCCACTGTTCTTCCCTGCCTTCCACACCTGCTCTCTTCTTTGTCTGCTGAGCTACGAAGTAAAACAATAAACATTCAAGGCACAAAAATTCATGTGGTTTGGCTCCCAATACTCAGAAGCAGAAGCTCATGAACTGAGAAGGAAGGAAAGATTTTTTTGTAATTGAGCCTTGAGTTCCTTCTTCAGCAGATGAGCTGCTCAGATATGAAGGTTAAATCCATATTCTGCCATACTTAAAGGTACTTTGGACTGAGGATTTCAGTGGGATTCTTGCCAAAAGAGCGGGCATACAGGGAGTGCTGGCTGGTTGTGCAAAAGTAGGTGGAAAACTGTCCTAGGGTTTGGGAGGTGGGTTTTGCTGCACTGGCATGCTGGGTGATTAATGCAAGCCACTTAGTATCTCCTTCCTCCCCCTTGCTGTGCCTTAGGTTCAGGAGGAGCAATGACATTTTTCTCCTTTGTACTGATTTGAAAGCTACTGATGAAAACTGCTACTTAAGGATTAGTTAGTAATGTAGAGAGGAAATTCTTGGGGAAAAGAAAAAGAACAGTAAATATGCTTTTTAGTCCAAATGTATACTACGTGTTTTTAAGGCAGGAAAAAAGCCTTTCTCAGAAAAATGACATTTCCAGAATAACTTTTCATTTTCACAGCACATATTTTTTTTCCTACTGAAAGAACATGGATGGAAAATATCTAGCAAGCTCTGAAAACAAATTAATTCCTTGTTTTGCTAAACATACTTTTATACTATGGTTATATTATTCACAAGCAA
>NW_008824544.1:1427656-1430642 GCF_000699105.1 Pygoscelis adeliae | reverse complement strand
CATATCCCTGTAAGTGAAGCTGTTATTACCTTTGCTGCTGCTCAGAAAAATCTCAACAGGTCATAATGTTCCACTGTGTGTCTTAGACCTGAAGGAGCAAGGGAATTCACATTCATTTAAAGATACTGCAGTACTGCCTCCATAAATCCCTGCAATGGGACAAGATGTAGGCCTAGCTTGATGAGATAAAGATAGTGTTTTATACCAAGTTTTCAAGCTTCATTCTAAATAGTCATTGATTTTGTGGGTATACATCAGATTTTTATGTTCTTCTGGATATCATTGTCTACGATTCCATCCTTTACTTTAAAAAGAGCAGCAGTTGACTGGTAACACCCAGAATACATCCTAAAACATCCATTTACTGTGTTTTAGGGTCTTACTCTAATGCAATAAAGCACTTTTATTTCATACGAAGAATGATTTATACTTAAGTTAATGTCCTAAGTGTAACACATCCACACTGGGTAATGTTATCATAGCATATTTTTCTTCTCTAAGAGTTAACCTACTATCTAACTTGTTTTTGCAATGAATGTTTGCATAATGTAAAACAGCCACTTTGACACTAATAGAAATAAATGGCTGAAAGAACACAAAAAATTGAGACCTTTTGCTTACTATTTAAATTCTTTCAAATAGCAGTGCTGTGTGAAATTCTAATACACTTTCTGCAACAGTCAGATATTAAAATGGTCCAAAGATTAGAAAATCACTTAAAAATGTAATTAACACAGCAGCACAATTCTCTGTGGTGTGTAAGATACGATGCATTTAGTGTAGCAAATAAAACATAGCATAGGACAGTCATCCACGTGTATTATACATCTAATCCACTAAAATACGTACATAGATTTACTGCATTTGCTTTACAAACTTTGTATTTTCTGGCCTAGATATTAAAGAATGATGTTTAATCTAATATTACAGCTTCTTTGTTGCTGTTTGTGTTCTTTTTAGTTAATTTCTTCAGAAAATTCCTAGTTTTAAACCAACAGTAATAAAGCTGGCAATTAAATATGTAAGAATGTATCCTAAAAAAAAAATACTCTTATTCATGATTGATATGATCACAGGTTGGAAGGGACCAGAGGAGGTCATCTCATTCAACCTCCTGCTCAATCAAGGTCAGGCTTACTTTTCCATGGAGAATGTCTTGTTTTTGGTGCCTAAATCTTCATACTGATATTTGGTTAAATGTTCAAAACTAGGAAGATGGTCTTGCTCTCAACAGCCAGCTACATCCTGAGCAAATTTGTGCATTAAAATGTGCATTTGTGCTTTGAAATGATGGTGTGTTTCCTTAGGGATCTCAGTTTCTGAAGCCATTGTTATGTCTCTGACTGCTTCATGAAAGTTTTGCCATGAGACGGTGTTGTTTTGCTCATTTCAGAGGAAATCCATTTTTAAGGATTTAAAAATTGTGAACACTTCTAGAAGTTTAATAGTTGCCTGAAATTACTTTGCATAAAGACTGAGATGCTACCACAGTTAATGCACCAAAAACTTAAGGTCAGGGCAACAAATCTTCTGTGAGTGATCTATAGCCATCTGAAATGTGCTATATAATCCCTGGATCTCTGCTTTTCAGTCATATGCATTGATCTTCACATGTTCTTAATATTTTCCATATCTTTATACCCTATAACCCAGTTTCTGAGTCCAGTAAGGAAGAGAAGAATCAAAATACTGAAAAAGTGGTTACTACAGTTTTCCTAACTCTTGGGCAAGGGTATTGTTATGAGTCCAAAGAAGACACTATGCCACTAAATTTAAAAATCACACTGCAGACTTTTGTAATGTCGATAAAGATGAAAGCCTCTTTAAACTTTATTGAAACTGAGTCTTCAAACCTTGAAGATATTTATTCAGGCCAAATAATCTTCCTAAAGAGAGAGTCTGGACAGAGTGATGAACAATATGAAGTAGATAATTGCAAGATTAAGTCTGAGAACACACTCAGAATCCTAATTCCTTTTTGTCGGACGCTATGGAGACTTAAAAGAATAATATTTAAGACAGCTGACTAGTAAGCAAAGAACAAGCAAATTAATAATGGAAATGAAACTAGAAAATGCATGGTGTTTGGGAAACCACAAATAATTATATATTTAGAACTCCTTTCCAGGACTTACTACCTCAGTGTTACAAGCATGGTGACAAAGTGATGGGGTGTTAGTAAGGAGTACAATTAAAAGGAAATAGACACAGCTAGTCAAGTGCTCTGCATGGTGGAGTTAGTACTACATAGGGAAGCAGAGATTGTTGTGGTACTCAAAGCAGTGCAGTGGCCTCGGTGATCAGCAGGAGCAATCCAGTCGAGAGGTAGAGCACTGTGCTTACACCTCTGCATTGCTTCTGTTACCCAAAGCTATTGAAGCTCTGAGGAGCCTGGTCTGACCATGTTGCTGACCCTGCTGCGAGCAGAAGGTTGAACTAGATAAGGTCCTTTCCAGTCTGCATTAACCTATGAGCCTTTTGTCTTAGGATCCCAAGACAAAACCAGCTTGGACATCACTGTGTGACAAAAGGTTGCAACACACATAAATGAACTGAAATTCCACTTAGAGTTGCACTTGAAGGAAGAACAGGAGCGAGGGAGTAAGGTAGACCAAGAGTGGCCTCTTTTCCTCTTTCTAACCTTGTATGTGCTTTCAGGCCTTAATTATAATACGTTCAATGCAACACTAATTCTGTGTGAGCTGCTGTTCAATGGGTGAACAATATTTTCCATTAAGGTGTCGGGGTCAATGATATGGATAATTAGCTAGCACTATGGTTCAATACATTAATTCTCTCTGAAGTAGTAGTAAAACGTATGTTGACTCTTGGTAACCTCAGTGTAGATGTTGCAACCTTGTAATGGATGTGGGTGCAATAACCTGCTTAAGCTTGTCTCCTTGAGATAAGGTGTTTTCTTAAGTGATTATGATGAATGCTGCTCTTTTAGGGAGCCAGAGAGTGTCATTAAACTAGCTAATATTTT
>NW_008824544.1:1426126-1427583 GCF_000699105.1 Pygoscelis adeliae | reverse complement strand
TTGAGCAGGGAATAAAGCAGAGAGAAAACAGGATGAAAAAAGTAGATAAAGGGCCTAAGGTGAATTCAGGCCTAATACACAGTACATTGAGTTGTTTTGTTTGCTCACTTTTTTCCCTTCCTCAGTAAAAGTAGTTCAATAGTTATATTTTTTCAGAAGCAGAACTCCCCCCAACTCTCCCCATACTCCTCAGTCACAAACAGAGTTCATCATCTATCAATAAAAGCATTTCAGATCTCTCTAGACCTGGAGACACCAGGCAGAGTTATTAGTTCTTCTCCAGCTTATTCTGAGGTGCCAGAGTTCAAAATGAAAATGTACAGATTGCTGGTAGCCATGCCAGAGCCAGAGAAGTGCACAGATCTATCCCTGCATCAGTCTCTGCATCTATATAAACACAAACTAGCACAACCAAGGATATCAAGTTGAGGATAAACGCCTATGTGCAAAGCATTTTTGTCTGTGACAGGCCTTAAGAAACTAGAGGGCAAATTCTCTGCTGATGTAATTAGCACAGCGTTGTTAAACTCCATGGACCTGTACCAGTTTAGATACACATGAGATTTGACCCCATTACTTTATTTAGTGGCACTTCTAGTAATTTCAAATTGTCGTCTGCATTGCTGTATTCCAACAAGTAACACCTTTAAACTCTGCTAAGAACTTTTTTTCCTCTAAATGTTGTGCAAGCAATTGTCCGTCCTTTATGATCAAACCTAAACCATGAAAGTAGATGATTTTTTAGTTATCTGTGTAGCAGTTTATATCCCAAAGAACACCAACACAGTTTAGAGATTCTGAGGTGCAATTATCCACTTTGCAAAGACAACTGCAGCTGGGGGAAATACAATAATCATTTTATATTAATATGAGACAAATATATTTAGTTAGGAAATACAAACAGTGAGGTTTCTCTCCTTGACACTCTAGGCAGGTAGGAAGATCTTGTTTCTTCATCTTAAAAAATCAAGAAAACCTAACAGTGTTGTGTTATGTTTTGTGAATTTAGGAGAAGGGATTTGTTCTTTGATGACTTGGAAGACAACATTCCTTACGAGGAATCACTGGCATGTCGGTGCACATAGGTTTTCTTTGGCTTGTCATCATGGTAAAGACTCCAGGTAACACCTTGGTTAATTCAAAAGATATGGTAGACTCATATCCAGTGCTATGCATTTCCCTGAGAAGTGGAATATGCTGCCATTAGGTAAAACCTGCCTCTATAAACATGCTTCAAGAAAGAGCTGCTAGTTGCAAAGAAGCAAATTAAAATAGATTACATGTCTCCAAGGGAAGAATGGCCCAGTGTAGACTCTGATGGTTAATAATGGTGCACAGTTACTAACTGAGGAGAAGGAAACCCTTTACCAGAATACAAGCCTCTATTGTACAGACAGCTGAAGCAATCTCATGGAGTTCAAAACATATCGCCTATTTATGAGTGTTGCTTTATACTT
>NW_008824544.1:1406815-1425757 GCF_000699105.1 Pygoscelis adeliae | reverse complement strand
TTCCGATGAATACACTCCTGTCTCCAAGCCAGACTACTCTAAATGACAGGCAACCTAAGAAATTTCCACTTAGGGATATTCTAGGGTTTAATTTCTCTCATAACTTTGAATAGCACAAATGATGTTGCATGCTCATGTGATCTTGAATTATAAGATGGAATACACTCTAGTATATAATTATTTTTGTTAGCTTTTTAATATTCCCTACTCATCACCAACCAACCTAGTCATTCAGTTGCTCTGTAAGAAGGAACAATACAAATTTTGACTTCTGTATTTCTGCTAAAGAATGACCCAAATTCATATAATAATCCAGGTTAAAAAACAATAAAATTCTTTGTTTTTACATAACAGCATTATGAGTGTTACTGTGGACTCCTTTCTTTCATGCTCAGTTTCACCAATGGGGAGGGCTGAACAGGCCCTTCATGTGTCTTAATGCACAAAGTCACCTAGATCTTCTGGTTTCTAGCTAGCCTAGCCAGCGCTGTGAATAAGTATTTCAAGCTATCATCTTTGCTGTCATTCTTCCCATTTAGTGCTGTCAAAAGTTCCTCTGAGTAAACTTTAACTAGAGAAAATGTTCCATCACCTGCTAACATCCTGCTTATCCATTGTGCACTTCATTAGCAAATGCATTCAGCTCCGCAACTCTGAATGGTGAACCTTTGTGCACCATCGTGTTAATGTTTTGGAGAAATAAAGAAAGAATGGGTGGAAGGAACATCAAGGGGTCATTCTTTTACCCCAGGCAGGATCAGCTCTCTCTGAACAATTCCTAACATATGTTTATCTAAAGTACTCTTAAGGTCTCCAGTGGTGGAGATTCACAATCTTCTCAGGCAGTATATTTCTGTGCTTAATTGTTCTTAACATTAAAAAGTTCTTCCAGTGTCTAACATAAATAACCCTTTCTGCAATTTAGAGCACATTATTTCTTGTAACATACAAAATGGATATGTGGAACAATTCAATCTTTCCCCCTTTTCAGCAACCTTTTATGTATTTGAAGACTACTAATCCTATCTCTACTTGGTCTTTTCTCTTGAGGAAGCAATCTCAACTCTTTGATTTCTAATAGGTCAAGTTTCTACACCCCTAATCACTCTGCTCTGCCTTCAGCTGACCCAAATATTTCTTGAAACGCAAACTGCAGAGGGAACACCATGCTTCAACTATGGCCTCATTCATAGAGCATAAAGGCTATGGCATGCATCTTAAAGAGATTATTCCTGCTTGTACATCCCATAATAGTATTTGGCTTTTCTGCAAAAGTGTCACTTTGCTGATAATATTCATTTCAGGGATTCTCTCTTATCTTATTTACCATCATTGTTCTTCTGCAGAGCTGCTGATTAGCCAGTTGTTCCCTGAAGTCATCTTAGATGTTTCAGACTGTTTCTACAAATTGTCAAGCTCATTCTGAATTCTCACCCTCCCAAGAGGCTGGACCTCTTTTCAGTTACTTGGCATCTTCTGTCCTACTAAATACACTTTATTTTCCTCTGTATGCCTTGAGTACAAGTTTCCAGCCATTCCTCTGCCCATCTTATAGTAGTTTAATCTAGCCAATGTTTCCCTTCCTTACTATGACAGTATCAGGTGAAACATTGTCAGAAACCTCACTGAAGTCAAGACATATAGCATCTACTGCTTCTGCCCTATCTACAAAGCCTGCTACCCTGTCTAGGACGAAATGAAGTTGGTTTGACAAGATTTGTTTCTGACAAATCCATGTTGGCTGTCACTCATCTTTTTGTTATCTTCTAGGGGCTTACAAATTGTTTGCTTGGTTATTTGCTCCAGGATTTTTCCAGGAATTGAAGTTAAGCTGGCAAATCTATCCTCCTTTCCCCCTTTTTTAAAGATGGGCTTAATAATTGCACTTTTCCAATATTCTGGACCCCCTGCATAAGCTCCTCAAGATAACCAGTGACAGCTCTGAGTCGTCCTGACAGCTCTTTTTCTCTGATAGTGCTCACCTTGGGGTGGATTTCCTGAGGCTCAGTGACCATGAAAATATATAACTAATATAAGCACTTAGTCTCAGTTTTTCTTATTTGCTCATGCCTTTAATTGCTTTCATCACATCAATCTCTTTAGTGAAAGCAGACGCAAAAGAGGCAGTAGACACTGTGGCTTGTTTGGGTGTTTCTGTCCATAGATTTCCCATTCCATTTGGCAGCAGAACAAGTCTTTTCTTACTCTTCTTGAATTGCCTGACTTTCTAACTGTAGACTCTCATACTGGATTCTGTCTTTGACCTGGATATTTCTGATATAGCCCATGATTACTTTGTGTTGGCTTTTTAATAGCTTCCCATGAGGTCTCTGACAAAAGCTTTTGAAAAAAACAAATGAGTTGTGTCAGTTGTGTTTATAGTAATCTGGTGTTGTGATGTTAAAAACACTCATCTGCCACATTTAAAGAGTTAAGGCATTTTGCGCACTGATATATTTCCATCTAATATCAAAAGGCACTTCTGATCACACAGATCTTCAAACATTTATTTATATTTACTTTTAATAAGCACCATAAAACCTGTTTCAACAAGCAGCAATTTAATTGCATCATTGCATTTGATCAGATGAACATCCTGTTCATAATAAAGCCTTCCCTATAAATAAACATAAAAAATACATGTTAAACCTCCATGATAAAAGGCATCCAACTTAATGTCTTGATTCTTTCTTTACATGTTGTGAACTGAATTTTTCTCTGGAATAATGTGTACACTGAAATGTTGCTATGCATATTTACATACTCATATAAATTCCGCTAATATATTGTCTAACTTGGGATTTGCCCCCATTTCAGCCATCAGCATAACTACACTGCTGTAAACCACTTGTATTTTAGCAAAGCTGATGAGAGAGCTGAAAACTGGAAGAAAACATAAATGAAACAGAGTTCAGTTTTGCTTATAAAATGGACATTTTTATTTAGTCCAAGTTTTCCATGGACATGTCAGTCCAAATTTCCAAATTTTAAATTGTTGACATTTTTATCCCCAAAGCACCAAATCGTTTTAAGCATTTTGATGCACTAAGTGCTTATAATTTGCAACAATGGATATTAAAACATTTTGCATTTTCTGCTCTCTAAATCGCATGGATTGTGTAGGAAAGCCCAAACAACACAAATCTACGGTTTCCAATAATTGTTAATGAGGTGGAGTGAATACAGGAGTGGGACGCTAAACTAATCAGTGCTATTGGACATTGGTGAGCAGAAACCACTATATTAGCGCCTAAACTGTTCAGTGATCCATGTCTCCTAATTCTGGGAGATAGTTATGTTAAATTAATTTGAAAATAAGTGGACAGAATCATTATGCCTACATTTATAGCTAAGCTGATGGAAATCAGATGGATTTTAGTTTTGCAATGCACCTCATAAATTGATGCTGAAGATCCCAATAGAGACTTCACCGCCTGCTTTCTGTCCACCCAATAAACTGTGATTATTGGATCCTGATGACATCTGCTCTGAGGCTATATTAAAATGAATTGAAACAAACCTATAGAAAAAGCATGTTGAAGCAACCTGAATATGGAGGAAGCTGCAGAGCTTATCATTATTGACATGTGGTCCAAGGAAGGACTGTCATGGAGCTGTGGGCATATGCTGAAAAGCAAGACTTCTCAAAATGGAAACTCAAACCCACGTCAGCATTGCCTAGGACTGATCCTGGAAAATACGTTCCTTTTTAAAAAAATAATTTTCAGAACAGAATAAAGCACTGAGAGAGTTCATAACAAAAGCAAGAAAATGGGATACAGTAAGTCATAAAGGTGTGCCCTTGTGGTTAATGCTCTGAGGCTGTTTTATATCTGAGACGCTGAAATATCCTGGCCTCACTGAGGAGTGGAGAAAGTGCTTGGTGGAAGCACTGGGAATACCTTACTACAAACTACTGTGTAATGGATTAATGGTTTTATTAGGTGATTCTACCCAAATTCCTTGCCTAAGAAAAAGTCCACATGGTAAAAATAATAAGGACATTAGGTGTAAATAATAAGAGATGCTTCATTGCAATATATAAGTATTCCTTAACTTTTTAACACTTCAAGCACTTTTTAACACTTTAAAGCACTTTTAACAGTGCTTTTTACTGTTTGTATCAACTTCCAGTTCAGGCCTATGCAATATACAATATTCAACTCTCACTATTGAAGAAACTGTGATTTGATAAATTTAAGGCATGAGGATCCAGATCCACAGAAGCACTAAGGAGCCTTAAAGCCTTGAAATAACAAACATCCTACTAACATCAGTGTGACTTAGGAACTCGGTGCCCTTGGGAAAAGGAGTGTCTATAATAGAATATTTTTTCTCTCTAGAAATTTATTTTCTAAATCATACTTTTAAGCCTTTCCTTAATATATATGGCCAGAAAGTAAGAATTTTTTGAATTTTAGAACTTCTAATTTAAGCTTTGATTTCTTTTAATATAAGCAATAATTAAAAATAAAAGTCTTTTGTGCAAACAGTTTTTCTGTTTCCTCTAGGCAGTCAACAATCAAAGACTATGTTTGTCAAAGCAGGAGAGAAATCAGTCTATAGCTCTGACAGAGATTTGTTTTAGTAGAAGTGGCTATTAAAACTATCTACACTTCCTGCCTCTATATCCATCCCCTTCTTCTGGGACCCGTACTACCCATGCTTCACTGAGCAGATGTGCCTTTCTCCAAATTCCTGCATCTGCTTGGGCTTGGACCTGGAAATTCTGGGGTCCATGCAAAGAGCAGCTTCTTGGCCCAGACATCCTTCTCCTTCTCCATATCTCCAGAAACTGTTGATATTCCTTTGGCATCATTCATGTTGAAGTTAATGGGATTCTGCAATTTTGGTTCCTGTGACGTCTACAGAGCCAGTGCCACATAACAAGCGTCGGGTTGTTAGTCTGGCAAGACAATTAATTTACAGCTCTATAGCTGTTGAATGACAACAGGGCTTTCCAGCTGTTTATGATGAGGAACCACTGAAGTATGGTGTATATCAGAAACTGCACTGGAATGAATCAACTGTTTTCCAGATTAGCTGAAATGCTGAGCTAATCTGTTCTCTAATCCAATAAAAATATATTTTTTCAATAAGAGGACACAGAGAAACTCTTATTAGTTTAACCACATGCATCAGGCAGCATCTACCTCATTAGCAGTTTGGTGTAACAGACATAAAGTCACTGGAACAGAACATGTTTACAGGGTAAATATCTCCCACTTTGAAAATAAATATCTTGGCTTTGGCTCAGCATTTATTTAGCAGTGGGAAACTGCTGTCCTGTGACAATGTTCCATTTCATTGACTTTATCTCCTAATGATGTTATAAGTGGGGACAAGTTAACCTCAAAAGGTTCAAAGGTTCAATTTTCTTCAGGATAAGCATGTAGAAACTTTAAAAGCTTACGAGCGATTATCCCAACTTTGGTTGTTATTCTTATTTTCTAATAAGTACTTGTTTCTTTTGGCCCTAACCTCCTAAAAAATCTCTCCCAGGTAATCTCTCTGTCCCTGTTTCCCACCAGAAGATGTGGCTGGTGTGGTTCTATGAGGTCCTGAGCAGGTTCTGGCTGCTGAGGGCACTACATTTCCCTGAATTTTTCAGTGCAGTAAATAAGATCACAAAAGGACTTTCTCTAAATAACCTTCAGTCCAAGGCCACAGTACAGCCATATCCTGCAGCGCACATGGCTGGTGACATTCACAGATGGCACAGGGTTGATGCTTTGGTTTTAGGCATTTAGCATAAACGAGTCATTTAGGTTCCCTTTGTAACCACCAGGAAGATTCAGCTGATGCTGGAAGGGACTCGAATTTACCTGACCTTGATGGAGCTTGTCTGGCAAGGTTTTGTCCTGGTTCTCACATTTTTTTTTACTTAGGTTCATCTACCCCTTGTGTTCTCCAGGAGAGTCGTCTCTTCTCCTGCGAGCCTATCAAAATAAAACCACTGTTTTTTTGGTTACAGTCCAGGAAGATGACGGTCCTGAAACTATATTTCTACAGTCCTGAAAATATATTACTATCTGCCAGCCTGATACCTATAGACAGTAGCTTTCTCCTCCTTTCTCTAGCCTTAACCTTTGTTCTTTCCCACACCACAATACCCTTGCAGGCTGTATATCCTTTTGCTTATGAGCAAATTTAAAAGTTTCTTCCCAGCTGCTTTTTTCCCTGTCTTATTCAAATCTTGTTCTTTTAAACTGCCCAGTTCAAGTCTCTACATCCGTTTTGGCCAGATCCCCACTCATAGTTTACTCACTATTATTTTTGTCACAAATTAGAAGTAATAAAATTTAAGCAAGACTGGTGATTTTGAGTGTCTAAATTCTTAGGGTTCCAACTTGTGAAATGTAACAATTGCTGAGTACTTCTCATCCTGACCAGCAAATCTATCAAAGAGTCTGAAATTGGCTACCCCAGCCAGCGGGAAACATTAAAAATACACAGATTTCTTGGGAAAATTAGTCTATATAACATCTTCTTACTGTTCACTTATTTCTTCTAGAAGTTTCTCTCTCACACAGACATTTCACTCATAGGAATGCATGCATTAATCAAAATAAATGGCTAGTGTATGGGGTGCACCGACATAATAGATGTACTTAACTCCGATTAAACCAAGCAGTGGGCAATGTAACCTCTCTGTCGCTGCTGCAGCATTGCATACAAATTATGGGAGGTAGGTTTGCCGCTGACCGTTCAGTACAGTCTTTAGTGCTGGGCACTTAACACCAGTTCAGAGACTAAGATCCTTCGGCTTTACAGTTTGATAGGAATAAAAAAAAAGAAATAAGAAAAGGGGTTAAAGCTTAATGCAGAGATTCCTAAATAAAGTTGTGTACCTTGAAAGTCAAAGACGTGTTCAAAGACAACAAGTGCCTTCTTCTAATCTTTGTGATGCATGCCTATAAATTGATAGCAATATTGCCAAGTCCTGTGATTTAATGTGAGTCATATGAAAACAAAAAACCCCTCACTTTTTATAAAACGATGAATTTTCAGGTCCGTAAGACCTTGAAGGAAAGCATGAAAATGTGACTCAAGTATGCCCTATAGACTCAAAAAACAATGAAAAAGTAAATCTTGTGCTTTGTCTTTAGTCTTATGATCAATAAGATGCAACCAAATGCATAATATTATGTCTGTATATAATATATATTTATAATGTAATATATGTCCATAAGAATGAGATATTGTTGGTCTGGTGCATGATCTGAGCATTGTCAAACACTGTGACCATGCCACAGACCGATAACATCCTATTATTTTTTATTTAAGTGGTTATTTTTTCTATCACCCTACCTCCACCTCTTGTGTTTACTGTGAAATGTGGTCTCTTTCAGCAATAAAGATTCATATACCTGTGGTTATTTTGTCATTTATATGCAGTTCTATCACCACTTGTTTTAATCTCTGTTTTAGGGGGTGTTCTGTTTACTACACTGCAATGATTTTTGAATTAAGCTCAGCAAAAAGTGTTACTACATCAACTATATCTTTGAATATTTGAATATATTTGTTTGCTTAAACATTGGCTTAGTCAGACAGCACTGAGGATTTGTTTTTAAGTACAATGTTTGCAATTGACAGATGACTTTTCTCTTGGTGGATTCTAATTGCTTGTAACCCAGTGGGAAAATGTTTGCTATTACATATATTGATTTTTTTTAAACTAAGAAAGAAGATTTTTTAAAATAAAACAAGAATTAATACTTCATAAGCCAGTACTCAATCTGCAAACCCAGTTGGAAGTAATGGAACTATAAATTTAAAATGATGCCTGTAAGAAAGAGACTCAGAATTGTTTGATGTGGTATAACTCTTACCTGTAATACTTCAGATCCAGTGTTATACATGTATTAAAATTCTTAGTTGTAATGCCCTGCAGAACATATTGAGATAGTAATGAAAACAATAAGAACAGTAACAATATTGAAATATTGTTTTCAATATGGAAAGAATACCAAATAGTTTCTTGTGTCTGCTGGTTTATACTCGTCCCTTTGGTTCCATCTTACTCTATGGCAAGCCAAATGAATGTTTATAATTTGAGTGTGGAGATTGTGAAGAGTATTGAAATATGATCATTGCACAGGAAAAATTATAGTGTGAAAGCAAGGTCGTAAAGTGCTTTCAATGGCATGCAGCTCTTTAGTAAGAAACCTTTGTTATTCCTCATGTTGATATCACCTTTACAGTAGTTAGCATGACAATATTTGCTTCGATTTTTTAATACACATTATGTTTTATATAAGTACATATTGATTTTAATGATACCTGAAAATTCTTATCTTAATCAAGAGCATGCAACAGAAACAGTACAAATGGCCCAATAGTAACAAAATAAATTAGACTTCTTTCTCTTTATTTTCTAAAAATGTACATATGCTTTCCACCCCCAAATTTCAGAAACAGAGAAAATAGAGAGAGTTCCAAACAAAAATTTGCATCAAATAACAAGTCAGATCACATTCAGATGCTACAAGAAGCTGGAGAAAACAAACACTGTTGTCTTTGACTCAATAACCAACAGCTTGATTTTCCTATAAACACTAATCACATACATATTGGATTATTACATTGGAAGCAGAGTCTCTTGGAATAGCTTATCTTGGTCCCACAATTCCTTACTTAAGTGCTTCTTCTGAACCATTTTTTCTAGGCTAACCAGAGTCTGAAATCTCAAAGACTCCTTTCGATTTTTGAGAGCTTTTATAGGGTACTGGGAGGATATGGAAAAATTATTGAAAGCTCACAGTCACTAGCAAATCTTGTGAGGTATATCACACAGACCAACTGTGTTCTTAATGCCTCTACGTTCTGTAAAAAGACGGGAAAGTATTTAAGTTTTACTTTTTTTTTTAAGTACTGTGGAAAACATGTCTGAGATTCCTACAAGTATTCAGAGAAATGATGTCTGTCATTTCTGTAGGTTTCAGTGCCAGCTTGTAGTTTTTAACAAAGGGATATGGCACCTTTTATAGACCCTGAGTCTGAATAGGAATAAAAAGGGATTTAGTGACTCTGGGACCCATAGCAACCGACGTTGAACAGCATCCCGCTACATCAGTCAGCATACATGACACCTTAACCAATTCTAGCCTAACTAATGATGGATGAAGAGACAGGCAGGTGACAATGCCATGCTCTTTCACTTTATCACAGGGGCTACAAAGCAACTGTCATGCATAGACAAACCTTCTGACTAATGCTACCATTGCTTATTTGCATTTCAGTTCCACACAAGTCAAATCGGTTTTACTGCATGAAAGTTATTCTGATTGTATGTTCTGTTGAAGTGTACATTCTTGAAACAGCAGCTATTTCATATCTGAAATAATTAAAGGTACAAAGACTTCAAGTGGAATTGTCCACTGAATGAATGAAAGCTGAACATAACAGGAAAAAATCACTTCCATTTAAATTTTTCATGACTGATTGTCATTTTCAATTATTCTATTTACCCAGTTTTTATAGGGGTGTTTACATTTTATTCAAATATTTTACCTCATCTTTTAAGGCACTGAGCACCATTAAAATCAATGAGACTGAAGGATATTAAAGGAGGTATTAACTTCCTGCAGGATTAGCTCTTAGGGCTGAGAAATATTAAAGAAAAAATGCTGTTAACCTCATCGTATTGTTGGCACTGTACAGGAGGTGCATATAACCTTACGTTCTCCCTGAAATGCTGTTTCTTCCTCTACCGGTGGGATTTTTCATCTTTATCTGAACCTTATTTAGTGAGAGGCAAGACTCATCCTGGATCACTGTAGTACAAGCCATAATCAACTGTGATTTCTTGAGCAGAACATTTTGCATTTGAAGGTGAGTCATTACTGCATTATGTTAGCATCCAAAAGTGCTGCCCAAGATGAGAAATCCCTCATACCAGGCACACACATTAAAATAGAGCCCTTCCATTGAAGTTTACAACTGACGTGGGAAAGATGGATCAGAGCTAGGAGAAAAATGTCTAAATTCAATATTGGATGAATCCCACTTTATGCTGATGGCAGATCTTTGGATGGAGATTGTCTTCTTCAGTCCAACAAAGCCATCTCTTTTTCCTTATCTTAATGTGGCTTGAGACAAACTTGAACATTATCTTAGATAACTAAACTGTACATAAGGAAGATGTGTTGCACTTACAGGAACAATTATAATCTTATTGCATACATATTTGTCCCTGCAAATGCCCTGTGCAATGTTAAGGCAGCCTAGGCTTCTTGAAACCCACAGTCCTATTTTTCATATTCTTTTTCTTACATTTTAATGCCAATCTATCCAAAGTCTACAGTATCAAACCAGCTTCACTTAAGATATCATAAAAGAGATGTATGGCTTACATTTTTGTTCCAGTACCAACAGGCTCATTTTAATGTAAAACTGCCTTCATTAAATACCTTTATAAACTTATGGAAAACAGAGTTGCTAAATCTCCCAGCCTGTTTATAAAATCTCCATGCCAGATGCATTACCTTAAAAAAAAGCAGCAACCGCAGCTTTTAGATTTTTTTTCCATTTCTGATTCAACTTGCAGAAGTTAAAAGCTTCTACCCTTTGATACAGTTCATGAAAAGGTCTTTAAAGGCAGTCTTTAAAAAAGACTTTCAGTTTGACCTGAAGAAAGGTACTGGGACTTAGAGAGCGCAATTGATAGGATTAGTACTTCTCTCTAGCTATCCATGTTAAGACAATTAAAACAGAAAATAGTAAAAATAGAGTAAGGTAGAAGATCCAGGGAACAACCCCTTAGGCTTAGCTATAAAATGCCTAACAGTTTTTCTGCTATATATTTTTCTATCCACACCTTTTCTGAACAACAGGCTAGACATAACCAACAGACAGTTAAGTCTTTTGTATCCTAAACTATAACACATCACAGTGAAAGTGCAAATGGCATGCTTAGGGTACAAGAAGTGTCTGTAGGTAATAGGCGGGCAAAATTAAATAAGAGAGTCTTGCTGACTGGAAGGTGAGATCTGTTAGAGTCTCAAGATCTTCCTCAGGGAGCTGGTGGGAGCTGTGTAGCTTTGGTCATTTAAATCAGACTGAACATTTTAACAGAGAATATACTTCAGGGAGACATCAGTGGTATTTAAGACATCATTTGCAATACATCTAATACACCAGGATTTTGTAAAGCAAATATAAAGTAGCGTGTGAGAGAAACTAAGAAAAAAACACCTGGAAACAAGCTTATACAGGTCCCAATTCAGCAAAGCACTGGAAAATCATGCCCCTCCCCCCCCCTTCTTCCAATAAATTTACACGGATGTCCTATGGCTATAACACTGCTTTAGCCCTTGGGGACCTGCCTGCACATCCTTGTGCTGTCCCAGACCTCACCTGTGAAGGGATGAGGGGCCCTGATACAGCAGCAACGAAGCTTTCATATACTCCAGCAGATATACGAACAACAATTCACATATTTAACTAGGAAGGCTGGTCATGAGGTAATACAGAGAGTTGTAAACCTCATAATTTATTTTGTATTTTCCTCCTCACTGTAGTAAAAGTGTTTGCTGAAATGTGTTAATTGCCTTACACCTCTGGAGAGGCTCTGATATTTCTTTGGGATGAAAGTGGACCCAAATTATGAAGCTAACCAAAGCCAGCCGACCCCTGCAATGCCTGGACAGACCACATTCAGAGTCCACAGGGGTTTTTTTTCACCAAAAGTTGAACTTCTGCTGTGAAGTTTTATTTTTCTCATACCAATAGTCCTCTCAAAAGAGTACAAGAGAAGTTGAAATGCCTGGGAAGCATGTCATTAGGGTAAATTTGTGTACAGTTTATTTTAAAAATAACCCAATTAGGCATATTTCACGTACTGAACTTCACGTTAGCAATAGTGCTACTGAAGTCAACGGCACGACTTACAGCATCTTGTACCATTGATAACTTCTGTAGGAAGGGGACTGGTAATAGGATCTCTGTTTCCTTGGAGATCACATGCTTTGGAACCGCTCAAGCAGTATCACAATCTTCTGCCTGTAATACCTTAATCATTTCCACAGAAAACACTTAATATATTAAGATATCACAAGAAAGATGAAGTCTTTAGATAACCAATAAATAAGAGGGAATTAATAACTCCTACCATTCTGGTTTCATGGGACTAAGGCTGAAGGAGAGAAAAATGGACCAAGAAGCTATTATCAGATTTAGCATTTTTTATGCTTGAAAACCTTTTAATTTCAGATTTCAAAATAGTGTAGCATTTATAAATATAATCAGCAGAATATGCAGAAGATACTCTACTCAAAAGAAGAAATAAAATGCATGTAAAATAAGTTTCTTTTGAGAAACACTTCATTATTACTCTGAAGGCAAATTAATTTTATTAATGTCAGATGAGAGAAAGCGTACAATTTCTTCGTTTTCTTTGGGCACAGTCATATTATTAAACACCATAGAGAAATCTCCAGTGAACCCCTGTCTGAAGGAAGCTTATTTTGGCTTTCCAAATTCACATCCCTGACAGAAGTTAGGTGACTCAGAGAGTCTAATCAATCAGTCTAAGTTTTCTCACGGTTCCCATGGTTGTGGGATATGGGAATCATAGCGGAGTTTAAGTACTTCCAATTCATGAGAATTCAGACTCAGATATGGCTACAAACTTAACAGCTGCCCAAGGACTGTCTGCAAAATTCGAACGCCCTCCCTATAAAAGCAACAGATGTAATTGGAACCCAGTGTGAAAAGGGTGACTTATTCACTGCCGCCTTTTGTCTGCAGTGTTTAGATTCAAGGGCATGACCAAGGAAGATGTCCCACTGAGGCCAGCTGTCTGGATTTATGCCAACAATTTACATTTGCTTATATTGCTTATGAGAGAAAGGGCTGATACAACCTGTTATGCAAAACGCATAGTATAAGGAGAGCTAGTCAGAAAATAATTCCTTTTGCCTTGAGGAAAAAAAATCACAGAAATGATTATTTAGTAAGTATTAATAAATATTTTTTGAAAGTTTTCTATATTTTCCAGATTATGACTGCAAAACTAAAAATTTATTGTCTGATTTTCTTCCCCCACAGCCTAAAGCTGCAAGTTTTACCAAATAGGGACATTCCATTTCACTGAAAGGAGCTTTCCATCAAAAGACAGTTTCAAAAAGTTTTAACTGCTCTAATTAAACTCCACCAGGAATTATTCTAAAAAGCATGTCTTATAGCTGCAGAAAACTACATTAATGAACACTTGGATGCTGTAGTCCTTCTCAAACATCCTCATATACCCTCAGTGAAATGGGAGGAAGTTTATATGTTGTCATTTGTGCCTATGTATGTTTACAAAACTCATTCTCTGATGGTGAAAAAATGCCGTGGAAATGCAGTTAGAAATTGGTGCTACTTGCTGGACTTCTTTGGCCAGATGTTAAAAACATTCTGGCTCCAACTAAAAGTCAACTCGGACTCCAGCACCCAGTGGCCAGTGCCTAGAGATGAAAATGGGAGATGATACAATGCCAGAACACCACCCAGACTGCAGTGTTTAGTGTTTCAGTGAGCCAGATGTGATGTCTTGATATTTTGTATAGCTTGAAAAATATATTTTGTCTCTAATTGGATGGCTTTCAAGACCTGATGGCAGATTTAACAGAATCACAGAATCACAAGATGGTTGAGGTTGGAAGGGTCCTCTGGAGGTCACCTGGTCCAACCCACCTGCTCAAGCAGGGCTGTCTAGAGCCATTTGTTTCCACCCTCTATGCCTCCTTTTTGTGTTTGAGTTTGGCCAGGAGCTCCTTGTTCATCCACACAGGCCTCCTGGCATGTTTGCCTGACTTTGTAGTTGTTGGAATGGAACTCTCTTGAGCTTGGAGGAGGTGATCCTTGAATATGAACCAGCTTTCTTTGGCCCTTCTTCCCTCTAGGGCCTTATCTCATGCAATTCTTCTGAGCAGATCTTTGAATGCCAAAGTCTGTTCTCCTGGAGTCCGGGATTGTGAGCTTGTTTTTCACCCTCCTTCATGCCCTCAGGATCCTGAACTTCACCATCTTATGGTCACTGCAGCCAAGGCTACCGTTGACTTTCACATCTCCAACAAGCCCCTTGGTGCATATGAGGTCCAGCAGAACACGTCTCCTCATTGGCTTCTCTATCACTTGGAGGAGGAAGTTATCATCAATGCACTCCAGGAACTTTCTGGATTGCTTTTGCCTGTTGTGTTGTCCCTCCAACAGATAATCTCTCTGCTTATTTTTTCTATAAACTAGGACTATCAGACTGTAAATTTTGAGGGTATTTCCCTGCTAGGGTTAATTTTTCTGTAGGAGATTGGTCAAAATGGGGTTCATAATTCTTACCGAAGTATTTTGTCCCAGTTTGGTGAAACAGTGCCCTGACAGTCTGGGAAAGGGCACAGTAGAACTAACCCCAATTAGCAGGTACAAATAGTAGTCCAAGCTGGGTAACACAGGAGGGATGCTATTTTTGATCAATGCGCTAGACAAGGTAGTTTTGCTTTCGTCCAAAGAACTGTAGATAATTTTCAGTTTGTGCAGAAAAATGGAGCGATTGGGAAGTTCAGTATGAATACCCAGAAGTTTTCTCCTTTTTGAGCCACCTTAGAGACAAAGTGAACGTCTAATCATTTCTAGAGAAGAGCAAAAGCAATTAAATATAACTCCAGCATGATTTTGGGAATAAAATTATGTCAAGCTCACAAATAGCCCCACTAGGAGTGAGCAGGGGATCTTAGCGGACCCCTAGGCAAGTCTAGGTTATATTGGAGCGAGATCCAGATTCAGTCAATGTGGCACCTCCAGTGCGACTCTCTAGTGGTAAAAAAAAATTAATTAGGGAGGGTAAAAAAAACTAATGGTTTTCAGAAAGCAGGTATTTCTCAGCAGTCCTGATTTCCAGCCTGTTGGACTTGCACGTGGAAAACAAGACATTCAATCAAGCACTGTTATGTAAGTGCAGCTCTTTGAGAGCACTCCATATACAGTATAAATTCTACAGGCAGAGTGTTTTAAGCACTTGGAAACTGCAGAAGATGGATATGGACTCTTTCTAAATCCATATAGCTTTGAAAACAGGAATAAAAAGAAGTATCAGTATAAGAAACATTAAGAGGTGAGAGGCAAGGTTTATAGGGAGAGGTAATATCTTTTATTAGAATAACTGATAGTGTTGGAAAAAAACAATCTTTCCAGGACAAAAGCCCCTTAAAGCTTGTCTGTTTCTTTTCACTTATACCAGTTTGTCTCGGAAAAGACGTTACTTCTTCCTACAAGTCCCATCTCTCTTCTATGCTCAGACAATCACTTAAAAGAAGGTATTTCACTTCATTTAAGTGCTTTTGAATAATGAAAACTGTGTTCCCTGCTTGCCCAGAATGAGACAGAGTTTGCACTTAGAGTAGTCAGTACATCGAGGGTAGTCATTTGAATACGACTGGGATCTGCCCTTTAAAGGACAATGGGGAAAAAAGAAGGGTCAAAATGAATTTTCAAAACCTCATTTTTCAGTACTAGTTTATCTGCCTCCAGGCAAACAATAATTTTCACATACCTTCACTCACCTTTCGAAGGTACTGCTCCTCATGAGAGAAGGTCGAAGAAACTAACCCAGTGAAACTCAAAGCATTTTGTAGAGATTAAATATTCAAGTTCTGATGTCCCTAGCAGGCTTACAAGTGTTTTGCAAGTGACACCATGGTAACAGAAGTGCTGAAACCCATATTTCAAAGAACATTACACAAAAGCAACGGAGTACACAAGAGCATATCCTTCTACTCATATGGCTGGATTCGTTTTCCTAAGTTGTGGGGAATATCAAATCAAGCTTCTCATAAGAAATGGGAAACTTTTCATGTTAGTATTTTTCAGGCATTTATTTTCTTTAACTTTCTAACTGGCTGTAACGCTTCCTCAGGTGGGGTTACAGTATCAAGGCAGGCTGAAAAGCTACAAATTGATGGTCGCTGCAGTTGGCACACATTTCATTTGCCTTTTCGTATTTATCCAGCAGATGTCCACATCTGAGCTAGTCACCATAGACTCTCCACAGAGTTAATGGTGAGGAACAGGCATTTTTAGGCTGTAGCTAAAATGAATTTATTTTAAAGATTTATTTTCAGAAGAGTTAAATTGTGCCTGAGAAGCATCTTTTGCTTCATTGTCTAGAAGGGTGGTAAAGAGTGGGGGTGAATAGATGAGATGCTTTCTATACACTGTAGATGCCTACATTGATCAGATGAAACCCATCTTCTACTGCCAAACTACATCAGCCCATCAAGGAATGATTTCTTCTTTACAGCTCAATCCCTTTTCATCTGCTCTGTCTGTGGTATTCAAATGTTTTATGCACACTATGTCATCCCTCTGAAAACCTCATGAATGTTATCTTTTATTTATGCCCTCAGAATTGCTGCTGATTATATTATGGCAATGTCTTGAAGGCTTAAACAAGATCAGGGCCATCTCTGCTAGTCACTGTCCAAGCAGAGTGGCTGCATCAAAGGCAGGGATCCAGTATTTCTGAGCCAGGGATACAAACCCATTTCACACTCTGGTAAGATCCAAATATGTGTGAAACCTCCTTCCCACATCTGCTGCCCTGGTTTCCATAGGAAGGAGAGTTTGGTGCATGGGTCAGCCAGGAGCCATAGCATGGCCCAGCCAGGACCCCAAGATATGCGATTGCAGATCACAATGTTGGTCTGCCACAACACGGTTGTGCACAGCAGCTCCAACGTGGTTAGGAATGAGACTATGCCCAAGAGAGAAAATGAGCTAAAGGATTGGATTATGTCATCCTGCTGTTTGTGAATAGGAAAAGACAAGGCACAAAGAGATTGATCACCCTGCAAAGTCGATAGAAGAGCCTGAAACAGAAGTCATGGCTTAACCTGCAAGACATTCTTATTTGAATGTACAGATGTTTTATTGTTTAGTCTTAAACACCTTGCCCACAACCATATAGCAGCTGCGAGACAAAGCTACAACCCAGGAATTATGACACAGAGTTTTAGCTGAGACTCGAGAGCTATAAAATCTGCAAACCTGTGGGAAAAGGATCTAAAACATATCAAATGCATTCAGTTCCTGCATTTGCTTTGAGAACTGAAAGTTGGAACAGAAAAAAAATACTTCAGTAAGTTTCTTAAAAAATAATGCAAAAAGCCTATTCCTTTAAAACCTATGCTGGTATATTAAAATGTGGAGTTCAGAACTGTAGCATGATCTATTGTGCACAGACATGAATGACTCTTGATATTTGATTGTTTTATTACTTCCATCTGAGCTAACCTTCGTTACGTGGATTTTACAAATTTAAGGACTTGCCAGCATGCTTGCCAGTTAAATAAAGGGCACAGCTAAGGTCTCCGAACATCTGGTCCAAATGCTTAATCATCTTGTTGCATGATGGCTGGTATTTTTATCTCATACCCTGATTGGGTCTGCATAATTTTTTTTCACAAATTGGTATTTAAACCTCAAAACCTTTAGCTAACTACATCTGTCATTGATATTTTATTGTTTAATTTCTTTTTATAGAGCCAAATTACATCTCTCCCACATACAGCCTGCACTTTACATGTCTAATTTGTCGACATGTTCTATAATGATAATTTCATTGATTTAGAAAGTGACATTATGAGCAACATATGTTCAGTTTAGCAGTAAACCTTGTTAGAGCAATAATGTCCCATTCTTCCCTCCACCCTCCCCAAATTCAAATATAACCCACATTAGGAGGCAGCTGAGTCATTTAACTGCTTTGATTCTTGTAAATATAGAAACCTGTTAGCTGTTTAGCTTTACACTTTGGCTGCATATATTTCCTACTTTGGGTTGCTAGGAAAGGACAGTGCAGAGATGAATTACGCTACAGTACTTTGTCTAAAAGCATGATATGTGTTAATTTCCTTTGGAAAAGACACTTGGAAGGCAAAACTGCTCCCTTAAAAAAAAAAAATACAGGACATTCACATAAAAAGGATATAATTGAGAAACATCAATTCATAAACAATAATGAGAAGATGCCCTATTACTTTCTCCCAATTATCCTTAATATAATTATCAAGAAACAGACCTATTTTCATATTACTTGTGAAACAGCTGAGTAATAAAAGGAATTATTTTTATAGACTCCAGAGCTAGTTGAATGCTTTGCCATCTGCACTGGTGTAGGGTCTTTCCCCAAAGTGTTTAAAAACCGACTACATTTTGATCTGGTAAAACAGAGTTTAGTGATTTCAGGATTAGTGCGAAAATTCACACTGAAACCTCGGCTCAGTTTTTGCAAAGACATTTTACAAATACTTTACAAATCACTACAAAACCAACTGAAGCTTATAATGCAATTTACTAAAAAAGGCACAGATCTCTTCTGAAGAATGTAAAGGAAGGGAATAATAATAAACAGGAAGTTAAATCTTTTTCGATTTTGAAAAGGGAATCCACATTAAAAACAGCTAGAGAAAAAAATTTTTGCAGTGTAATGGTCTAAGAAGAAGTCTGAGTGTGGAGACTCGGCAACAGAGGTGTTATCTCCATGTTGTGAACATGGAGACCTCCACAGATCACTTTTATCCGCAGGTCAAGTGTCAAGAACAGATGACTAAGGGTCCTATTCCTACTCCTCCCTTGACCGTTCCACTCACTCTGTCACAGGTACAAAAAAGAAAAGTCACAACAAAAAAAATTCTCTTGATTATCTCCATGCAAATTCCCTTTAAGGGATTTTGTAAAGATCAATTTTGGAATATACTTTATAGGTGAAAATTTCTTTATATATTTATGAAATCTTTTGCTGTGTGGCTATATTTTTCACTTTAAGTGGGTTGTTATTAAGTGGAATAGACATGACTATGCTTCATTCACCATCTGGAGTAACATCATAAGTTTTCTTCTAAGATTTTCAGGTCTTTTCACATTGCATTTGAATGGACAAATAGCACATATACAGCAGGA
>NW_008824544.1:1394365-1406793 GCF_000699105.1 Pygoscelis adeliae | reverse complement strand
AACTTTATTCTTGCTAATGAATTTTCAAATACATCAGATCATTGCACTTTGAAACCTCCTTTTTTTTTTTTTCTCCTTTCTCTATTCTTTTCATTCACTGTCTTTCTGTTTTTCTGTCTTTCTGCCTGTTTCTCTCTTTTTTTTTTTAATTAAATAACGTGTTTCAAAAGAAATATGGTTTGGGTTTTTTTGCCTCTAGAGAAAAGAGTGCCAACTGTATATTATTATTATTATTATTATATTGATTTATATTTTTCACTTGTGTCTGTGAAGAGCAATCTACAAATTCTAGAAGAAATCACACATTTCTTTGCATACTTCCTCTGAAAAGAAGTGTTTTGTCAGTCCAGAATGAAGATAAAAAAATATTTCTCCGCAGTGAAAAGAAGTGATTTTAATTATGTTAATATTAGGGGAGAAAAAGTGGTTTTACTTTATGCTATCTAAAACAAAGCAAAAACCTCAGAAGAGACAAGGTAGCCAGTGATTTTCACACTGAACATGTCAGTCTGCATGGGGATAGATGAACAGCCTTTCTCTTCATAAATTCATCTCAAATTAGTTGCCACATGTTAGCAGAGTTGGGTAAAGAATCTCCCTGTTTCCTCAGTAAAAGTGAGACCTTTGAGAGCGGAACATTTTTCTCTCATTTTACATAATTCAGGAAAGAAGAGTAAAATTACTTATTTGAAAGAGAAAACTGTTCCTGTCTGTCTGCATTCCTATATGTTTTAAATATTTGCCCCCAATAAGCAGGGTTAAGTCTTTCCCTGAGGCATGGTATGCTGCAGCATCAGCAACATGTTTACATTGGTAATGCTTGTAACTTCTCAGTGGCATTGCTCTTATTTATCAGTGTTGTTGGCATTTTTCTCAAACCCTACTATACAAGAAGTTGAACTCACATTGGCTTCTTCATATTAGTATACACACTGCCCCATTAACATAGAACCAATAATTCTTTATTAATAAGGTGCTAAAATATAACTTTCTACCTGGTTAAAAACTGATGATTTAATTATTTGGATGTGTCTGAAGGGTCAAAGTTAAGCATGAGGAAGACGAATTTTTATTCATTATCAAATATGATGATGGATTAACAGACTAATGACACTGTGATTTAGTGGACGGCACTCTACAGCGATGCAGAAAACCAACCCTATGGGATCACAGTGAGCAAATTGCCTCAATTTCTTAATTTTGAATGATATAGGGTACCATTTAACAAAGCTTTCTGATTTGTGGGCATTCTTCTGCAGGACTCTGTTTAACCGGAGCTTTAACAAGTCTCCCACCTAATCTCACAAGCTGGATCCTATTGCTTGTATATGACAAATGAAAAGTCCTTTCTCCTTGTTTCAGCTAGAAGAGCAACAAAACTATGAAAGCATGTTATTTTAAGAGCATGAAAGCATGTAATTTTTTGAAGGCATTGTGTCAAGCGCTGTGATCCGTCTGTGGTGCACGAAAGTCTCTTGGAAAACCCCTGATTTGTACAGCAGACCAAACACTGCAGTGGGAGACAGATTAACATTTGCTGTAGCAAAGCCTTTTACCCTGAGACAACTGATTAAAAACTTGGCTTGATAATGAACAGGATGCATTTCCACCTTAAACCTGTCAATGAGTTCTGTGTAAAAGAAGTTGAATGCACTCAATATGAGTTTTAGCAGATAGTTTTCCTCATTCCAAAAATATCACAATTTGCAATCTAAATAGAGAAGCAAATGGATCTAGAGACTGAGTTGTTTTTCATGCAAAGATGTTAGTTCAGGCTTGGAGAAAACACTTTGGGAAAAAAGTCCAGCACCCAGCTCTAAAAGTGCGTGGGCACTTCTGTGAAGCATCAGTAGCTTTTTGTAGCCATGAGGATCTGGAGACATAAGTGAGGCAAGGCAGGCGGAGAGAGGAAATCTTTGTTTTGGTCAACTGATACATTTCTGCTCACCTTTGGCTTTAACAACTCTCCATAGTAATCTTACAATTGTAAATATACTGAATCTTCTCATAGATATATATTTTGTCAAATACAAGGGCAGCTATAACCATAAATGTTCACATTTAAATAAAACAGCTGAAAGCTTCCTGTAGTACAATCCTTTTTCCATTGGCTGTAAGTGTTACTGAACACTCAGCTTTTTCCAGAATATTATGGTCACCGATTCTCTTATCTGCAGGAGATAATATCACTGCTTCTTCTTCAAATGCTAGATGTCAAAGTCACAAACCCCATTGCCAGTCAGTGTAACCCCTTGTTTAAACTCTTTTACAGTACATAGAAAAAAAATTTAATGGGCTTACTGTTTATTTGCTGAAGTTTTCTAAACAGGATATCTATTCATTATCCTTTGAAGAATATGGCTCCAAGTCTCCATCACAGATCTTCAAAGCGTTCATATGATGGAGTGCTAGAGGGGGCTCTCGGGAGCCCCAGTTTAAGAAATCCTCCTCCACCTCAAGAGTAGGTGTGATTTTTTCTGTCTCTGATGGAGTCCACCCCCTCTTTGTCTGCAGCTAACTCTTTGCCAGAGAAAACTTATCCTCGTGGTTCTGAAAAATACTTCTGAAGAGCATATTTTTTTTTGCCTTTGGAATAGGCAAAAAAAAGCCACACCACAAAGCAGGATTTCACTTCCTACCTTGTTTTCAAAGTGCGTAAGTGAATTAAGCAACATGTTTTACTGAGATGCAAAACAGTCATAGTTGAAGTGCACAGATTTAATTTGCTTGGCAAGTGGTGTATTTGTATCATAGGTCTATCTCAGTTATAAGATATTCTGTGTATACATGTGCGCACATTTGTGTAGAAGCTCTTTAAAAACATTGGCAGGACACTAGCAATAAATCTGCACCACCTTTCGTTGTTCAAAATTTTTCTGTGATAGAACTGTAATTCTAGTCCAAAGATTCTTCCAGTTTCAAGAGCTTTGCCAATTTTTCATATGTTGTATAATGGGAATACTAAAGGCTAATGTCTGTATAGACAACTTTCATCCAAAGGTCTTGTGGCATATAAGTTGCACTGTCAGCAAAATATGTAGTGGTTGGAATTTTTTAAAGAGGCTCAGCCTCCATGAAACATTTCAGACAAAGCATGTTTTCATTAAAAAAGGTAACTAAACAAATAAATGTTTTCCTTGAGATTTTAGCCAAATTCTTGCATAATGGTTAGTTCCAGTCATCTAACCTGAATGCTTTTAACGGGAAATCTGCAGTCAGATCGACTTGAACTTTGATTTACCAAGTCTTTCCAGCTGAATTCATTTGAGACCAGATTACATTTAGATAAGAGACTACTAAGAAAAAATGAAGTAATTGAAGAAAGATGTAGATGTTTGAGTATTTCGTATTATTATTTTTTATCCCTTACCCACTCCTGGCCGGTGTGAAGAAGTACAATATGAGATGAAGATGTCTGATTGAGTCCTTCTATTGCAGGACTGAGTCTTATATTTGCATGTGGAATTTTTCCATTGCTCGCTTGAAGCTAGAAAAGGAGTTTCAACATCCAGCTGACATTTCAGCATCAGGACTAGCTTCAGTGCCTGGTCCCGCCTGTGGTTAGGAGAATGTATGAAATTGCAGGCTCTTACAAAGAAGCTTTTATTTAGATATCCATAAGGATCATTTCACGCAAAGCATCTGCTTGTTTTCCAGCAGTGCATAGCTCCAAAGAAGGACACAAAAATGGCTTTTAGTTTGTCAAGTCCTTTGGCCTCTTCATCCTCTGGTGTTAATTGGAGCAGTTTCTCTGCTGCTCTAATCTGTGCCTGGCTGCAGTAGAACTCTCATGGTAGCAGCAGACTTCCACTAATTTACCTGCACATCCCATTTCCATGTACTCTTTCATCCTCCTAAGATGGGAGAATTCCTTTCTTGGCCATCAAAAAGCCCTGAAAGGCATCAAAAAGTTATCCAATATCTGTGCTTAAAAGAAGAAGAGAAATCTTTGTGGGGTACTGGTTTAATTTCAAAACTTTGGCACAAAAACATTAATCAAAGTCTGCAAATAGCAGCTCCAAGATCTATTTATATGTATATATATAAAATATATATGTATTTTTTCATATATATGTAATTTTTTCTCTAACCAGTTACTGCGTATTTGATGCTTGTGTATAGACTACTTTTAACTTCCAAGTTTTTTTGATGTAAATTAACACAGTGTACAAGCAAACACATAATTAATATTTTAATAATTGTGAACATTTGAGACTGGCCTAGGCCTGCCTCAATCCTTCTGAATGGAAGCTTTATTTTACAGCATTTCCAAATGAAGTATGTCAATTTTCAAATTAAATGATTTTTTTTTCCAGATTTTTCCCTTGTGCTCTCTGAGACACTACAAAACAAAATTGAGATCCAACGGGGTGTCCTTAACAGATTAGATTAATGTTCTAGCTATTCAACTGTCCCATCTCCAACAACAGCAGTAGCTTAGTTCAATAAATACCTGATGAAACCTCATTTGTTTGTCTTGTATTAATTGGTGCATTATGTACACCTAAATTAAGTTTCTAGAAACCAGTCCTTTTAGATGAAATGCCTCAATTCATTACACAGCCAGGACAGAAAGAGCATCATTGCATGCCTCTTCCTCATGCAGTGAAAGGCTGTTGCACCCTGGAGCTGTAGCTTTGTGCATAAAGTGCAATGTTCTTTGCAGTTTCAGCTTCTGCAGCAAGGACAGCTTTATTTTCCCAGCTAGTGAAGAAATAGCGATGCGTCTGCTGGTTCTTATGGGAGGGAAACTTTGTCAGCAGATGAGCCACAGTCAAAGGAACTGCAGAAACCACCACTCAGATGAAAAGAAAGTTGACTGTGTCAGCATCTTGACGTACCGCTTTCAGTCTATAGGTACTTTGCTAATGGGCAGCGTGGAGCATGGTGCATGCAGCAGAATGTGAGCAGAAAGCACAACATATATCCACACCTACAGCACGCAGAGAAAAACCTCCTGGTATTTCTCTCTTTCCAGCTGCAATATCCCTCGGGGAAGAATGGGCTGTCAGGAGGCAGAAGTTCCCACTGCGAAGGGGGGAAACTGCATATGTGTTGTGTATGGATTCTCCATATGCACCCACCACATATAGGCTCCACCTGATATGGCTGCATTGCCCTCACCTTGGAAGTTCATAATATTATATGCAGCCTTTTAATTCCCATGGGGATTGCTGTAAAATCTGGGAGAGGCTCTTGCCGTGCAGAGAGCATTTCCTGAGCTGGGCATGGCTTCCCTGAGCCACCCAACTCCCTCCTGGGCTAAATCCCGGTGGAAGAGCTGAGGAAGGGGTGCAGATATAGCGGGTGGGAGATGGGTGCCCTGCTCCTATCAGCTTTTGCCTAAATGCTACCCAATGCTTTTTCAACTTGTTTTCCTCCTGTTTAATATCCATTGAAACACACAGTAGAGTAAATTGAAAAGATATCTTGAACATCAAGATGGATTTATACCTGTAGTACATGCTAAGGAAACCTAGTGTTATTCCTTGTAATACTGAAATCTCTGTAGATGTCACGTTTTCTAGCTCAAAATATGGATATACTTATATTCCTCATACATATTGTATATATCTGCAGTAATCTAAATCCTTGGATGTTTCTTGAATTAAACAGTCATTTTGCATTATAATTCATGTACATTATACTTCATAATTGCTGTGCAAAGTAAACTCTCAAACCAATGTGAGGCTACTGCATACCAGGATATCAATGTTTTCTACATATCCCAGTGGAATATGCTGCAAAATATTCCACTCTCTTCCAAATGAATAGGAAGAAGCACATGATAAATGATCTATTTACCTGCATATCCATAAGGTAGACAGCCACTATGGCATGAATTTTATCTGTGGTTGCCCTACAACCCATAATGAAAATCAGTTTTGTGCCTGCTGATAAGGGACAAAGACTTAAAAGTGATTTGCTAGACCAATTTATTCATAAGTCTGAGACACTATTTAGTCAAACTAGTTAGATTCATTCTTACTCTCTTCCATCTTCCTAAATCTATCGGTCAGTCCTCTAATAATTCCTCCTGCTTTTACGAAGAGCTTCCCAGCGTCTTCCCAGTACTGTGCAGCCCAGGAGGGAAAGCACTCTCCACAACGCAGTGTTTGCACAGAGCGCTCGGTGCAATCCAATATTGTTTATATATATAAACAATATATATATATATTCAACGTGAAGTTTAGCATGTAAACAGTCTGAAATATGGTGGCAAGACTATATGCAGATTGCCCAGGATCCTGTAAATACTTAGACATGTGGAAGCTTTGAAGATTCACTTTGATCAACGCTTTAATACTAATGCTCGTAAAAGAAATATTTCTAGCATCTGGATTAAGTAACTGCATGCATCAGAGGAGGGAGTGGTTACAACATTTACAGATTATGCTCTATGAAGCTAATGTAGATATTAAAGAGTATTTATGGATTTTATTTTCATATATGATAGATAACATTGAGTTATGACTTGGCAAGCACAGCCTGATTTTGGCATTTTTATTTTCTGTACAGCAATTTATATTTGCAGAGTGTCTAGGGTCTGAGACTTGGCCCTTAATAAATCAGGAAAAAATCAATATGAAATGAATGGAAGCCATAAAAAGTAATATAAGAACAAGATAGATCATTAATGATATAAAATCCTATAGAAGTAGCAAAAGATAACTTCAAAGCACTGCACAAACATGTTTTGAAAGACAATGTTTTGAAAGTTTAGCTATAATTTTCGGGAGTAATGTGCTTTTGAGAAATTTCCTGACCACAATTTGGTTATGTATCACCCTCCTTCTGTCCCTCCAGCATGTATAAAGAAAGATTGGGTTTTTCATCCCTCAAACTTAGTGGAGTCGTAACACCCAGAACGGGACAGCAGCGTGTTATGCTATTTGCAACAGTCAGTTACCAGAGTCCAGACTAGAAAGAATTTCTTTTCAGGGGTGTGAAGCTTGATCAGTATACACTTCTGAACATTTTTGGATAATAATAAATATATACGAAATATTTCATCACTTTTAAGATGTAAGCCAAAGAATGTTTATCTGAATGTTATATTTGTGCTTACATTTCTATATACATCTTGCATACAAGTTCAAAACCATGCATGCCATGAGAACAACGTCATTTAGGGTGTGATTTGCCATTTATCTAGAAATGCTGAAGGCTGTAAATGGGGACAGTCCGTTCTTCCCCCCATGGCCAACCCAACCGGTGCATTCCCACTGCTGACCTGGCATTGGGTGAGCAAGGTCAGTGGTAGAATTTTAAACAAAACTAACCTTGAAAAGAGAGTTTTGCATTGAATCACCTCTCCATACAAGCTTCAGTCAAGGAAGAGGAAGGGAATGCATGTGAAGGACTAGGGATGGGGAAAGAGGAATGGTCCCTTTTGGTGACAGCCCCAGCTAGGTTATTATATCAAGTCACGCCAAAAGTTAGCAATGGGAAAATACCTTGATTGCCTTTTAGCTCTAACACAGCAGTTGTATCTAAGATACAGAAAATACAGTCATAGACACACTTTCCAGGGATGTGCATGAACCAAGGAGGGACACAATTTCCACTACTGTTAATTTCAAAATATGAGCTAAAGCATAGTTTCCAATTTTGTCTCTGCTGCTAGATTCACAATCATGATATCCTGTTAAAAAATGAAAACAGTCCTTTCCTCTCCCATAGCTCAGCCACATAAACAAAAGAGAAGGCTGAGGAATTTGTCTCGTCATTTTAGCTGTTAAAATATTTGGTGTTTCTTTTGAGGTAATTGCCTAGGCTTCCCCTGTAGTGAGTGGAGAGAGATAAACAACTTCAGAAGAAAATAATTCCATCTATATCAGACGTGTATCCTAGCAAGGGATCAGCTGTCCCTGCAGAAAGCTTAGATTGCTCGTTTGCTCCACGTACTAACTTCTAGATGGTTGAAGTTACATTAAATGAATCCTAACTGAGTGACTATACAGGGGAGTTAATGAAGGTGTGTAAGCACAAAGTTCTGACAAATGCTCAAAGAAATACTGAAAGATTAAAGAGGCAGGTTTAAAAAATACATTAAAACTTCAGTTATGGGAGTCTTAGGTGTTAGCAAAAGCTGTGAGAAGAGAGAAATTGATGTTTTATAAAGTTGGTGCATTTTAACAAGCTGATATCATCTGCAAATCATCAGTGTTGACAACGTTACTAAAAAATATTTTCAGCTCTGTATTTGTTTTTTGCACTAAACAATTTTTTTTAAACTATAAAAAATTAAGTAGGAAAATATCTTGTAAAGAATCAAACCCCCTGCTGTTTTGAGTAAGAAAGTTGAATCAATTGGTTACTAAGGTAAAGGGAATTGTGCTGGAAATAGGATACTTAAACTCAGTCAAGCTTCTTATAAACTTCATGTTTTCTACATCTTTACCTTCTGACAGACACAAATACCATTATCCTTTGAGGCTGATTCAGAATAGGAATTCTATTGTGCGCTATATTTAAGCAAAGAAATATAATTACTTGGAGAACTTTTAGACCTAGGGCACCAATAGCATAGATGTTATCTTAACTAGATTTTTTTTTTTTTTTTTACAAGTTTTTCATCTCTACTAGCAAGAATTACTCATTTTAAGAATCACTAGACAGGCCCATGAAAATAAGACTGATTATCTCAGCGATGTAGATGATGCCAGGAAAAGGAACCATCATGATACAAAACATAGATTTTGAGAAAGTTTCAGTGGTTTCAATGAAATAAGAGGACTGTCATGAGAAGCAAGACTGAGGCCGAGAAAATGCTGTTCCTTGCATAGGAAGTAAATGTTCTGCCTGCAATTACGAAGAAGCACAAAGGTTTTTGGTATCCACTCTAACATACTCAGTTAGATGGAAAGCGATCAAAGGCATGCCAATAACTGGATCAACCACAGTGACTAACTAATGAACTATGCTGGTATAGAAGCCAAAATATCCTTAGGGAAAAAAGTCAACATTTAATTATAAATTAATATATCATGCTGGTTGGATATGGTGGTGATTCACAGTTAAGATTCTGATGCTCAAATTTCTCTTCTCATTTGCACTCAACAGTATTCTACCACCCATGGCCGCTCAACCTCAGGAGTTATCTTCTCAGATCTTCCAGGCTTAGTGGGATATATAGGGTATATAGCTTGATGAATATGTGCATGGCAGTCTTCTCTGTAAGACACAGCACCAGAATGGCTGAGTTTAGTAGACAGTCTGTTTCTCTGTATCAAGCCTGAGGTAATGTCTATGTTATTAGCAGACAAGAGACTGCTGAAAATGTCTTTAATGAGGAAGTGGAACAGAAAGTTGGCCACATGTGGTTCTTAAAAATCTGTATCACTTAGTATGGAATACTATATCTGTATTAGATCCAGGATCTTGGCTAATTTCCAAAAGGATAATTAGATTCTTATTACTGAGACAGAAGTTGCCTTCACTTCCTGTCCTAAATGGTGTGGTCTGAGCAGCTCCCACAGTTTAGTCTGGGTCAGTGGATGAAAAAGATTCCTTAAATATATAACCCTTTCTGACACATGGCTCTTTGAGGATGCCTCACAGTTTCTTGATCCTATCTGCTTTTAAGGCATTGGTTATCACAGTGTCATATAGGTATGAAAATCTTACCTGCATATGTCCCTGGATCTATCTACACATAAACATGCATGCAGGTTATTATAGCTAATGCTTTGGCACTGTGGTTCTGCAACACAATGTCCATTAATAATGGTGACAGATATTTCTGTGAGTGTAGTACTTAGTAGGGCAAATGATTCAGAAAGAAAAGCTGCTAAGGTCTAAGTAACCAATGAATACATGGCAATTGTAGACCATCAGAGAAATGGCTTTCACTTACTATGGCGGTGATGGGCTGCTCCAGACATATGTGCATTAGTATGACCATGGCCTGAGCAAAACCTCGTCGAAACTAGGCAAGTGAACAATTTTTTAAGCTTAGTTCCAATCAGATTAGACAAAAAGCAAAAGTAATAAAAGGAATAACTTGAGTGCCAGGGCCTTCTTATCGGATGTATCACTTAGAATACAGGAACAGCCATGGAGATAAATGAGAAGTGCCCTATTCAGAAATTCAAATGAATAAACTGAGGAATATTAACTTTGCAAAAGCACATGGGCCAACTCACTTTGTTCCTGTTTCAAAGCTCAGAAAAGTACTGTGGTGGTCACCCAATGAACAGAGGGCAAGACTTGCTCCAGGAAGGGTGATTCCCTGTGTTGCAACAGTCAATGAGATCCACAGAAGATATTTCTTCTTTGCTGTGTCTAGTTATTGCACCAAACATGGATCAGCAGAGATGGCTCCACATGGAGTCACCTGAAGAAACAGCAGAGAGGGAAGCTCCCATGAGGGTCCTTAGTGCTTTTGGCTTTGCTAAGCTCTTTTTTTAGGCTTTTTCATAGATAGCTGCTACTTACTGCCTGTCATGTCCTGACTGTGCCTCAGGCAGGGCAGCCAGCAGAGGTGTGCTTATGTCAGTGATTCGGTTTTTTGTGTTTTTGTCTCCAGAGCAAAGTACAAGAGCCCTCTACCTCTCTCATCAGCATAGTCTCCTCCTGTAACCTGGGACAGACCACTCTAGGCTGTGATGCACGAAGACACTGGAGGAGGTCTACCAGTTCATGGATGTGAAGCAGACTACCCAGCATGCCTCAAGTCAGTGGCTTGCTGAATCAGACCCTCATCTTTGCATTTCTCTCTCTAAAATGACGATAATTTAAGTTCTCCTGTTCATCACTACTGGCTTTTCCCAGCTATGCCATAAATTCTTTATGGAAAGAATGAATTTTCATGTGTCAGTATAGTACCTGATATCATATGTACCTCCAGGTTTGCTGTACTACTGATGTTAGTGTTATGTTTATTGACTCAATAAACCAGTGTTGTCTGAGGTAATGAAATAAGTGTGTTATGTCATTTTCCAGATAGATTCATTCCTAGTTTATATTTTAACATAACTAATTCTAAAATGACACGTAGCAACAAGAAAAGTTTATTCAAAACTCTACCCTACATCTCCACTGGCCTTCAACAAAAGACAGATCCAAACGAGGGAAAACATTCTTCCTAAGATATCTGTCCAAATACTCAGGCCGCCCGTGGCAATCCCATTGCATCAGATCAGCTGCTTTTTTCTACACTGAAAGGTCATTGATAATTACAGAGCAGAGCCCTGTAATTTTTCATTCAGGAATTAAATAACAATAATTGTTAAATATCACTTGGGAGAAAAAGGGGATAGATTGAGTTCATGAAGCCCATACTCAAGAATCAGAGCATATCTATTAAAGGAAATAATTCTGTAAAGTTATAAATGGATACAAAGACTTAAAGTGAAAAATTAAATGCTAGGTCTGACACTAATCTGTTTCCATCCTAAGTGCAGAAGAAAGAAAACTAAACACTTATTTACCCATGAAATGTCCTATCTTCTGCTAAAGACAATTTTTAGACCTGGGTTTAAGCGAGAGCATTTTTAACAACCCTAACATGAGTTCTTGAAGAGCTGATGTCTCACTGGAAGTCAAAGGTACTTGAGCATCTGTAATCATTTGGGATGTCCATCTTTAGACAATTTATAGATTGCATCTGAATTCCTGAATTCCCCGTATGTGCATTATTGTCATGCTAGAGTCTCATTTTCAGGCTCAAGTTTCCCTTTCACTCAAGTTTTATAGGTTGATTTTGCACAACATTTATAATGTGTAGGGTTTATTTCCTGCCAACAGCTGGATCTCTTATTTGTATCTCTGTTTCTGTGATACCATTTTTTTTTTGACTTATGCAACTTTAACTTGCTTGTGTCCACTTGGGATGCCACTGCAAACATCACCTTCTGATTTTTTTTGTTTTGATACTGATTTATTCTCCTTGCTTGCTGTATGAGTAATGACTACACCTTCAACTTCACTGCTCACCTGTATACACCCTCTTCTGCCCTTCCACTTTCACTGCCATACAAGCTTTCAAGCAAATTCACATAAATACAGTTACCTCATTTTCCTCCTCAAAGGCCTCCTTTAACGTATTTACAAAAAACTTATAATGTGCTAACACAACTATTGAGCATGCGGGCCGGTACTGCTTCATTGTTTCCTCATATTCTGCTATCTAACTGTTGACTATTTCTTATTCTTAAATTGCACATTTTCTTGGGGGCATCAAGTGTCTTTTTTGTTCTCTTTGTGATTTGCTTTGCACAGCAAGCAGCCTGCTTTGAATGTCCTATTTGTTTTCATTTTCTGATACCTTTTACCTTCAAGTTCACATAAAATACACCAGAAAAGTAAATTATTAATTCTGTTTTAGGGCCACCAGGGAGGATTCTTACATTTGTATCACTATCCACTCAAACAGGACACCCATGAGTAACGAGTTAGATATAATGCAGTAGAATCAGTCTGAT